>NW_027069878.1:239578-370303 GCF_002906115.3 Quercus suber
CAAAAAAAAAAAAGTATTGATTCTGCATGTATATACAAGTTACAAGCTTAAGTATTATAGCTGAAACTATGATTTCACACTTGAAGGCCCACAAAAGTGCATTGGTTTTTAGGTTTTATTGAAAATTTAGGAAAGCCCTCACGACTGTGTACCCAAAATAAACCCCAAAGACCTCAATAAAAACTACAACCAAATGCATATCATTTGGGCCAAGGGTGTGAGACCACTCCATAAACACATTCATGCATGATAATTTAATCATTGTAATTGAGAGAACCACACTGATAAATATCTGATTGTTTCAATTCTATAAATTGCCCAAAATCCAAACATAAGGGCTGTAATGTTCAAGTTGGAGGTGATGCTTGCTATTGATACAAGTTTGAATTCTTCTAGAGGCCTTCATTTTTCTGCGTTTAAATTAGCCTTCCTCCCTCTACCTTTCTTTATAGTTCTTGGTTTCTTTATGGTTCTTGGTTGGATATAGCACTAGGATACTTAAATTGTCGAACTACACAAATTTGAATAGTGGACAACATTAAATATTGTCCTTTTTGAAGAGAGATATTTTATGACAAAATTAAGTTGGATAAAAGGGACAATCACATTTAGTTTTGAGCTTGAAAAATTTGTTCTTAAATTTTATTCTTCCTAACTTCATGGCTTATATTATATTTGTTTTGACTCAATTTTATATTCAGATAGATGTTATTTTTTCTTATTTTGTTAAAGGTTGAAATTTGAAATCCCCAAACCGATGCAATACAACCAGCAACGTTGAGAGGTAATTTTTAATAGGCTTATGGAGCACAATTCAAGTGCGGGGAGTTCTTCACAATGTTGCATTGATATTGCCAAAACATTGAATGCCCCAATCCATATAAAACCTGATGATATGGAGATTGTTCATGTTTATGAGCTTCAAATTTAGTGGCACAAGACTTTCCACTTATATGTGGTTGATTTAAACGGCTGTCATTGTTATAATATGTAAGATATTTACATACAAGAATTGTTTGATAATTATTGTTTAGTATGAGTTACTTCTATTGCTTTTCAATTAAATTGTATTCTCTTGATATTTTTCCCTTCAACTTTTATATTTTTATTGTCCTCATACAGAATACAAGTACCATGTACTCTTTTCTAATATATTTGCTTATTAGCATTTGTATATTAGAGGAAGCTTTCAACAAATATTCTTAATTCTTCTACCATTTTGCTCTATTGATGCGCCACAATTTAATTTTGTTAAACTATCCCGTGCATCGCACGGGTTAGCAACTAGTAATAATAATAATAGAATGCTATTGCTTTAAAGGAGAAACACATGCAGTCGGTTCCATGCTACTTCCAAGGTTTTCATACTAATTTTGGTCAGATGAATATCAATTTCAAGGTTAAGAATTGTGAACATTTTGACAATTTTTTCTTTTTCTTTAGCGATGTGTTGAATTTGAGAATAGGAACCACAGGTGGCCGACTGAACAATGTGATATGATGAGAGGAGATTTACTAGATAACAACTTTAAACATAGAAACAATCTATTCCGGTCTTTGGGCCAACCAGTGGGTTTGGCAAGATGCAATTTACGTTGGGACAAGAATTTCTTGCAACTTTTGAGAGAAAAATTGCGAAGTAACATTGATATGTAATGCTTAACTTTTGTGATGGTTTGGGAGAGGGGTGGAGTTGGTGTCCAGATCCCCATAGAGTAGGAGAGATCCTGATAACACATCATCCCCTCAGGTTGGTTGAGAGGATTGAAGATTAGTAACGACATGTCTTGTTACATTTAATGTAAAAGGATTGAAGATTAGTAAAGACAATTAATGTTGACATGATAGGATAAGTGACCTTCTCCAAGGTTCCTTTTGAGGCGAGGATGCTCCATCATTGAGCTCTAGGCATTTCAAACCAAAATCTATCCATGGTCTTAGCTTTTTCAGTGTTTAACCCAATTATGCCACATGCTTCCTCTTTACAAGTGTCTCAACTCTCACCTATCAATGTGTGGGATATATTGATAAGGTGTTATCAGGTTGCTTTGTAACCATGATTATTTGTAACACATACCTTTTGTATTGATTTGAGAGTCTTTATAAAGCTTTTGTGGGTAGGGTTGATAACCAGTTCTCTATAAAGTAAGAAAATCTTGACAACACATCACCTTCTCAGGTTGGTTAAGAGAATATATGCTTAGAACACAATTTCCAATGCTATAAAGTAATGACATGTCTTATTACACTTAATGCAAAAGGAGTAATGCTAGCTAGGGAAATTAACGTTGACATAATAGTACAAGTAAACTTCCCCAATGTTCCTTTTGAGGTGAGGACGCTCAGTCACCAAGCTTTAGGCATTTCAAACAAAGATATAAGCATGGTCCTACCTTTTTTAAGTGTTAGGCCCCCTTATGTCACATGCTCCCTCTTTACAAGGGTCTCAGGCAAAATCAACCCAAACCCATTTGCCCACCCAAACCCACCCACTTAAAATAAACCCAAACCCACCCAATTATTAGTTGGGTTAAATGGGTATTAACCCAATTAAACCCAATTAACACTAATGTTTATTGGGTTTTAATTGGGTACCCAATTACCCAACCCCAAAACTACTAAAATTACCAAAAGGTTATTTTGGTCATTGTTTGTGAAGTTTCGGGAGTATTTTGGTCATTTTTAGTTTTCAAGGTTATTTTGGTCAATTTTTAGGCTTCGAGGTTATTTTGGCCATTTTTTAGTTTCAGAGTATTTTAGTAATTTTTTAGGTTTTGTAGGTATTTTGGACATTTTTTGGGTTTAGGGGTATTTTGGTCATTTTTAGGTTTAGGGGCTATTTTGTCATTTTTAGGTTTCTAGGTTATTTTGTCAATTTTTAGACTTCGTGGTTATTTTGGCCATTTTTAAGTTTCGAGGGTATTTTGGTCATTTTTAGTGTTTCAGGGTTATTTTGGTCAATTTTTTAGGTTTGAGGTTAGTTTTGGCCATTTTTTAGGTTTCGAGGTATTTTGGTAATTTTTAGGTTTCTAGGGTATTTTGGTCATTTTCTGGTTTAGGGGTATTTTGTGTCATTTTTAGGTTTCGGCGGTATTTTGGTAATTTTTAGGTTTCTAAGGGTATTTTGGTCATTTTTGGTTGTTAGAGGTATTTTGGTCATTTTTGGTTTCGGGGTATTTTGGTCTATTTTTAGGTTTTAGGGTTATTTTGGTCAATTTTTAGGTTTCGAGGTTTTGGCATTTTTGTTCAGATGTATTTTAGTAATTTTTTAGGTTTCGGAGGTATTTTGGTCATTTTTTGGGTTTGGGGGTATTTTGGTCATTTTTGGATTTCAGGGGTATTTTGGTCATTTTTAGGTTTCTGAGTTATTTTGGTCATTTTTAGTTTCGGTTATTTTGGCCATTTTTGAAGGTTTCGGGTATTTTGGTCATTTTTAGGTTTTAGGGTTATTTTGGTCATTTTTAGGCTTCGGGTTATTTTGGCCATTTTTTAGGTTAGGGTATTTTGTTTTTTTAGGTTTGGAGGTATTTTGGACATTTTTGGGTTTTAGGGTATTTTGGTCATTTTGGTTTGGGGTATTTTGGTCATTTTTAGGTTTGAGGTTATTTTGGTCAATTTTTAGTTGGGTATTTTGGCATTTTTGAGTTCGGGTATTTTGGTCATTTTTTGGGTTTTAGAGGTATTTTGGTCATTTTTTGGTTTGTTTCGATTGGGGTATTTTGGTTATTTTTAGGTTTTGGAGGTATTTTGGTTATTTTTGGGTTTCGAGGGTATTTTGGTCATTTTTAGGTTTCGAGGGTATTTTGGTCATTTTTGGGTTTCGGGGGTATTTTGGTCATTTTTTGGATTTCAGGGGTATTTTGGTCATTTTTAGGTTTCGAAGTATTTGGTCATTTTTGGGTTTCGGGGGTATTTTGGTCATTTTTGGATTTCAGGGGTATTTTGGTCATTTTTAGGTTTTTGGGGTATTTTGGTCATTTTTTGGGTTTTAGGGTATTTGGTCATTTTTTGGGTTTTTGGAGTATTTTGGTCATTTTTGGTTTCGAGGGTATTTTGGTCTTTTTTGAGTTTGGGGTATTTTGGTCTTTTTTGGGTTTCAGGGTATTTTGGTCATTTTTTGGGTTTTTATATTTGGTCATTTTTTAGGTTGGGGGATTTTGGTAATTTTAGTAGTTTTGGGGTTGGGTAATTGGGTGGGTTTGGGTTTATTATAATGTGGGTTGGGTTGNCCCCAAAACTACTAAAATTACCAAAATTACCCCCAACCTAAAAAATGACCAAAATAACACCTAAACCCAAAAAATGACCAAAATACCCTGAAACCCAAAAAAAGACCAAAATACCCCCAAACTCAAAAAAGACCAAAATACCCTCGAAACCTAAAAATGACCAAAATACTCCTAAAAACCCAAAAAATGACCAAAATACCCCTAAAACCCAAAAAATGACCAAAATACCCAAAAACCTAAAAATGACCAAAATACCCCTGAAATCCAAAAAATGACCAAAATACCCCCGAAACCCAAAAATGACCAAAATACTTCCGAAACCTAAAAATGACCAAAATACCCCTGAAATCCAAAAAAATGACCAAAATACCCCGAAACCCAAAAATGACCAAAATACCCTCGAAACCTAAAAATGACCAAAATACCCTCGAAACCCAAAAATAACCAAAATACCTCCAAAACCTAAAAATAACCAAAATACCCCCGAAACCCAAAAAATGACCAAAATACCTCTAAAACCCAAAAAATGACCAAAATACCCCTAAAACCTAAAAAATTACCAAAATACCGCCGAAACCTAAAAATGACCAAAATACCCCTGAAATCCAGAAAATGACCAAAATACCCTAGAAACCTAAAAATTACCAAAATACCTCCGAAACCTAAAAAATGGCCAAAATAACCCGAAGTCTAAAAATAACCAAAATAACCCTAAAACCTAAAAAATGACCAAAATACCCTCGAAACCTTAAAAATGATTAAAATACCCTCGAAACCTAAAAATTAGCCAAAATAACCCCGAAGCCTAAAATTGATCAAAATAACCTAGAAACCTAAAAATGATCAAAATAACCCTGGAACAAAAATGACCAAAATAACCCCGAAGTCTAAAAATTGACAAAAATAACCCCGAAACCTAAAAATGACCAAAATACCCCCTAAACCTAAAAAGTGACCAAAATACCCCTTAAACCTAAAAAATGACCAAAATACCCTCAAACCTCTAAAGTGACGAAAATACCCCTAAACCTTTGAAATGACCCAAATAAACCCAAAACCGCTAAAATGGCCAAAACAATGTGAAACCTCTAAAATTTCCAAAAATACCCTGAACATCTAAAAGACCAAAATACCTCTAAACCTATAAAACAACCAAAATACCCCTCAAAATATCTAAAATGACCAACATACAACTAATCCTATAAGATGAACAAAATACACTCGAAGCCTCTAAAATTACCAAACTAGGGTGTTGGGGTATCTTAGTCATTTTTAGGTTTATGGGTATTTTGGTCATTTTTTATGTTTAGGGAGTATTTTGGTCATTTTTTATGTTTAGGAGTATTTGGTCATTTAGTTTTATAGGGATTTTGATAATTTTTTAGGTTTAGGGTGTATTTTTATCGACTTACAATTTAAGGGGCTTTTTGTCATTTTATAGGTTTGTGGGAATTTTGGTCATTTTTAGGTTTCAAGGATATTTTAGTCATTTTAAGGTTTAGGGTTATTTTGTTGTATTTAGGTTTCAGGGTATTTTGGTCATTTTTTAGGTTTCAGGGGTATTTCAGTTAATTTTTAGGTTCGAAGGTACATGATTATTTTTTAGGTTTAGGGTATTTTGAGTCATTTTTAGGTTTAGGGGCTATTTGGTCATTTTTAGGTTTCTAGGTTATTTGGTCTAATTTTTAGACTTCGTGGTTATTTTGGCCATTTTTGAAGTTTCGGGAGTATTTTGGTCATTTTTAGTTTTCAAGGTTATTTTGGTCAATTTTTAGGCTTCGAGGTTATTTTGGCCATTTTTTAGTTTCAGAGTATTTTAGTAATTTTTTAGGTTTTGTAGGTATTTTGGACATTTTTTGGGTTTAGGGGTATTTTGGTCATTTTTAGGTTTAGGGGCTATTTTGTCATTTTTAGGTTTCTAGGTTATTTTTGTCAATTTTTAGACTTCGTGGTTATTTTGGCCATTTTTGAAGTTTCGGGAGTATTTTGGTCATTTTTAGTTTTCAGGGTTATTTTGGTCAATTTTTAGGTTTGAGGTTAGTTTGGCCATTTTTTAGGTTTCAGAGGATTTTAGTAATTTTTAGGTTTTGGGGTATTTTGGACATTTTTTGGGTTTATTGGGTATTTTGTTCATTTTAGGTTTTGGGGATATTTTGGTCATTTTAGGTTTCTAAGTTATTTTGGTCAATTTTAGACTTCGTGGCTATTTTGGCCATTTTGAAGTTTCAGGAGTATTTTGGTCATTTTCAGTTTTCAGGGTTATTTTGGTCAATTTTTAGGCTTCGAGGTTATTTTGGCCATTTTTTAGGTTTCAGATGTATTTTAGTAATTTTTTAGGTTTTGGAAGTATTTTGGACATTTTTTTGGGTTAGGGGGTATTTTGGTCATTTTTAGGTTTAGGGGCTATTTTGGTCATTTTTAGGTTTCTAGGTTATTTTGGTCAATTTTAGACTTCATGGTTATTTTGGCCATTTTTGAAGTTCGGCAGTATTTTGGTCATTTTTAGTTTTCAGGGTTATTTTGGTCAATTTTTAGGCTTCGCGGTTATTTTGGCCATTTTTTAGGTTCCAGAGGTATTTTAGTAATTTTTTAGGTTTTGGAGGTATTTTGGACATTTTTGGGTTATAGGGTATTTTGGTCATTTTTAGGTTTTGGGGTATTTTGGTCACTTTTAGGTTTGTAGGTGATTTGGGTTATAAGGAAATAGTTAAATGGGTTTTAAATGGGTAAATGAGTTTTATATACCCAACTCAATTATGCCCACCCCAAACCCACCCAAACCCGCCCATTTGCCACCCCTACACTCTCACCTATTAATGTGCGGGATACACTGCACAAGGACGTCATGAGATTGCCCTGTAGCCATTGTCTTGGGCCAGACTCGCCTAGGCTGAAGCCTGGTCTTGTGGGTTTGTTCAGGGTCTAGCTTGACCTAGGCCTTCATGGTTTTGCAGTCCCTTAGTGAAACTTCAACAAAATACTTGGCTTCATTGAATATCCTGACCAATTTCATATGTACAAAATTTTCTTGTGCTAGAGACTTGATACTCGATATTGTTAACATTTTTTTGAAACAAACGTTTTTATTATATAGCAAAATTTAAGAAATGAGCACTGCGAAATAGCATCAACAAAAGGATTGGAGCCTACTAAGAGGATCAAAACACTCCAAAACAAAATTTTGCAGAGACCAAACATCCTCCATCATTATTGCTTCTTATTGTGTGTGTGTGTGTGTGAGTAATCCAATGATCCAAGGAACATCATGATAAATTAATTTAGAATTTTTTTTTCTTTAAGAAAAGAAGAAAAATGATGCAGGATGCTTCAGCAGATAATGACAGCTTCAACCATTCCATCATGCAATTAACTATGAATCTCTTTATTGCGTGGAGGATACTTGGAACCCTACGTTAAGAATGCTTGGCATGATTTTTCAGTTCTTTGCTTCTTTAGAAACTCTTAACTTCACAGCATTTTTTGAGAGGAGTCCAACACAGAGTGCTCTGCAAACATATCATATATTGTTTTCGCAAAATCTCCTTTGCTTAAGGCTTCTTGGAATTACATATCCGGCGGAATACAAGAAAATAGTAATAAGAGACTCAGTGTTAATTTAACCCTTGGAATTGCTCAAAGGTTCTTGAAAGGAGTAAGCAGACCTTTTCTCCAACGTCAATGGTTCATGCACCGTAGTCAGCTTCTGCAAATTCATGACCTCTCAGATGCAAATCATATTCATTTAAAAAAATATGTCAAAAATTTAAAGAAGGTGAAATCAGAAAGCCAGAGCAGCATAATTTTTGAGAAATCTTGTATAAGATCTCTCCCAATAAAAACCATGTCAGCCAAGACAGCAGCACTTTCACTTAGGTACAATAGCTTATGTGCTATACAATAGATTTCCTGAATTATATTCAAACACATAAATGTATTGAATTTAATTCTCCTCTGGAAAGAAAATATTGTTTGTGCTGTGCATTGATCAATACAGTCAGATGTCTAAATTTAATTAAAAAACCTAAAGTGTTGCACTAAAGGAATTGAACCTAAGTTTTGCCCATCTTCATATTGCATTAATACATTGAGAATCACAAGTTATTATGCATTCTTTTGTTCTTTTTTCCTATTTTCCACCCAACCCCCCCCCCCCCTCATCAGAGGCCTTATCGGTACTCAAGTGGCTCACTCTGACCAACGTTATCCTGCCAAGGGGTTACCTCTCCATTAATGCGGTCAGGAGGGTTAGTTGAGTGCATTAAATGCGAGAGTGACAGCTTACTTTGGGGTTAGCCACTCCCTGAAATCACTTTTGTCAGGCCGAGGACAAGGTATTCTCGGCGTGGATCCAGGAGAATAGGCTTCTCCCCCTTCTCCTCAGAAATAGCTTGATCTCCTCGACATGGGCCTTGGGCCCGCTATATGATGGGCCGAGGCTATCAGGCCCACGGGCCCCACAGGATTAATATTTAGTTATTTTGAAAATGAATTTTTTTTTTTAAGTTTATATTTAAACAAAATCTACATGGTAACATATTTAAATGTGCCTACATATTGTGTTAGTAATAAATTATTATATTGTTTATCTTTAATGCCTTTAGTTTATTTTTAATTTTGGTTAAGATGATTTTATAATTTTGTGGTGAGTTTTGATTATCATGATAATCTCCTTAATTAAGAGAAGAAGAAATTTGTCCAATTCACTGAATTCGACTTTTGCAATTTTGCATTGAAGTTAGTTTTGTGGTGAGTTTTGATTATCATGATGGTGAGTTTTGATTATCATGATAATCTCCTTAATTAAGAGAAGAAGAAATTTGTCCAATTCACTGAATTCGACTTTTGCAATTTTGCATTGAAGTTAGTCTTATTCAGAAAATTGAAAAGTTTTTTTGATTCCTACCTTTCCCATGATTTTTTAGATCCATCCGTTTTAATTCAAAGCAAGTAAAGTTATAAATGTATACAAATTCTTTAAATTTTGTTCATACTTTTCCTATGACTTTTTAAATCCATCTTTATCAATTCAAAGCATGTAAAGTTAAAAATATATACAGATTCTTTGAATTTTATTAATACATTTGAATAAATGCATTTGCTATTATATAATAGTTTGACATAAATGCTAAATTTAGATGAGGTGGAAGCCTAAATGAGAAGGATGTCATTCAATGTGCCACTTGGCAGAACCTCATACTTTCCTACATGAGGTCTCTACTTTTATATATATATATTAATGGGAGAAGGTATTTTGAACTAGTTCCATACAAAGGATTTAAGAGATATTTACTGGTTTAATAGATAGCTAAATGCCTAAGAAAAAAAATAATAAATTAAAGAAATTATAAAACCCATTTAGTCTCTGGTTGTTACACGGCTTAGGATGAGTTTGGTTCAGCCCTTCAATTATGAGTTTTTTGAAAGAGGGACCATTTAATTAGTACAATTGCTACCTAGGGAATGTAACACGAAAACATACTCTATCACCTTTCTCATCAAAGGTTTTAAATGCTAAATATGCTATTTTTTAATACCTAATTCTAAAAAAGCACACTACATTAAAGGTGCTATATTTAAAAATTTTAACATCTTAGCTACAATAGAATGTCATCTTTGACATCCTACTATAGTTGAAATCTTTTAAAAAAAATAATATTTTATTATCACTTCAATTAAAATAAGAATTTCTCTCTCATGGGAATGACCTAATCATGAAGAATAAAAAATGAATAAAAAAATAATATTTAAATGAAGTGGTAAAAAAAAAATTGAAACTTTGATTTTTGATATATTGTAAAGTGATGTGTTAAATATAATAAAGTGACTTTTTTAATTGTTAAATGCTAAAAATTTTAAAACTCTTGATGTGAATGCTCTTACAAAGTTAAAAGGCACGATTTTAAAATCACACCAATCACTTAAAAGTGGTGATTTGAAACGGGCACTATAAATTACTCTTAAACAAAATGTGTGTTGTACGACTATCTAGTTGATGCCCGCGACAGCTGCTACAGTTGAAAATGCCCAACAACTACCTGCATTCTCATCATATCATCATCTAAACCCACTACATGATCAACAAAACAAACACTAGCTAACCGCATATACATGCATAGTCATGTATATATGCATGCAAAATGCACATTACCACACAAACATAGAGGATATAGAAGGATCCACGCTAGGGGTGTTTGTGGTGCGATTTTGAACAATTTTTAGCACCGTACTTTGTGGTGTGGTTTAGCTAAAATTATAACTGCACCGCACCTAATTTTTGCAGTCACATGTCTGGTGTGGTATATAAGATGCAGTTTAAATGATTTAAAGTTGGTATATTTTTCAAAATTTTGGGTTTTTTCTACTCAGCCCAAAACTAATTTTTCCATTTGTTTTGGTTTAAGTTTTAAACTATTGAGCTAGTTTTTCTTTATTTTGGGTTGACTTTCTTAAATAATACTTGCTAGGGTTATCAAACTTTTTTTTTTTTTTTGGAAAATTAGGGTTATTAAACTATTAATAATATATTTAATATTAAAAATAATTAAATATATTAATATATAGAGAGAGTGCGATACGGTGCGGTTTATGCTGTTTTCTTATTATAAAATTGCAAATTGCACTGCACCATGCGGTATGATGCGGTGCGGTGCGGTGCGATTATGCCATTTGGCAGGCGATTTTGGTGCGGTTTTTGTGGTTTGTGCAGTTTATGTGGTTTGTGCAGTTTATGCGGTTTGGTGAACGCCCCTAATCCACACTATGAAATAAAGATGCATATATCTGATACATGATATATTTATTAAGAGAGAGAGAGAGAGTTACATACCACATGAACCTTGGTTCTTGACTGGAGTAACAGCTCCTTTCTTTCTCCAATCCACGGACTTGGGCAGATCCACCACATCTCTATAACTGAAATCTCTGGAGGACCCTCTTGTTTCGGGCAAAGCAGGTTTCAATCCTAGATACTTATTCTTAAAACTCCTCATGGCTTAAGTCTGCAAACTCATTCAACCCAAGCCAGTAGCTACTAATCTCTTTGTTCCTCTCATCAATGTGTTTCAAGTTGTCTTTGAATATCTCAAACCTATGCAACTTCTCTTCAATGCTCCTGTAAGTTTTGCCATGTTTTGACATCCATGATTCAAACAGCTCTATGATTTATCTATGCAAGTCAAGTGTTCCGGTTAATAACCCACAATCGAAAAATCATGAGCTAGAGCACAAAATGCAAAGAGAGACACAGAAAATAAGGCCAGAAAGGAGATCTTAGAATATGAATAAAAAGCCATTTATGCTTAAAAATTCAATTCAATACTGACAGACACAGACAAAGATGAATAGATGAGTGAATGTGAGGAAGGAGATGTGCAAGTTATTTATATATAGTCATGGTTTCATGGGTTGCTTTCAAGTGTAGTAGTAAAATATATTGTTTTATCTAACAGCATACGGAGTCTTTACGGTTGTTTTTTTTGGCAGGCTTTTGTTCCAAGCATGCTCATTTGCTGAAGATTGAGAGTCGCATGCTTGAGCAGCTAAGCTTGATTGTTTTATCTAATATTGTCTTGCTTTATTGCTTAATAATATGTTATGTGTTTGAATTCAATAGAAAACCTACCTACAAAACTTAAAAAGAACTGTACTTGAATTTTATCTTTATACTTTTTATAAAAACAATTGAATTATGGTATTTTGACTATTTTCTCATTCAATGATTCAATGTTTCTAACGAAGCAATGCTCCCATATTCCTATTTTAAAACACAAGGACCATATGTCTGCTTTAAGTTGGAAGCCACAATTTCACCTTCTGAGCAAAGTTAATGAGCGTAGCAAGTTTGTGCGGTTGGAGGTCTACATAAACCCTCCTGATAATTTTTTGGGTGATGTGAAGGATTATAATATTTTTTTAACTAATACTAATTAAATTTATTATCACATTAACTCTTAAGCTTGTTTGGATGGATGGGGAGTAGAAGGGAGTAGAGTAGAGGGAGGGAGAGTAAGTTAAATAATTTTGTTTGGATGTTTTTTAAGGAAGAATGAGGAAGGATTTGGAGGGGTTTGGAAGGGTTCTAATTACTTCAAACCTGTCATTTTTAATTCTCCCAAATTAGAGAGACTAGCCGCGAACCTGCGCGTTGCGCATGATAATTATTTTTATATAATTTAAACTAATTTAATAAAGAGTAATGTATTTTGTAATTATATTTTTATTTATTATAAGAATAATCATAAATGTAATATAGGAACAATCATAAATCATAAATTTAATAATTTTTGTCCTACGCAGTCAGCTTAGTAATATATAGATTTGGAGAGAGTAGAATATAGAAATGCTTGACCAAATGAATTACAAATTACCCTTATCATATTAACAAATTACAAACTATGAAAAACTAATTATTCCCCTCTCCCTACTTAATTTTAAAAAACATTCAAATAAGGTAGAGGATAATTATCCCCTCTACTCTCCTCTCCTCCAAACTTCCCAACATAACATTAACGTTTTACATGACAATATAAGTGAAATTCCCAATATCCTTTTGAGGTGAGGATGCAGTCACCAAGCTTTAGGCATTTCAAAGTTCAAACCAAGATCTAAGCATGGTCCTACATTTCTAAGTGTTTTGGCCATATGCCACATGCTCCCTCTTTACAAGAATCTCACCTATTTAGGGCGTCATGAGGTTGCCTTGTAGCCATGGTCTTGGGCTAGACTTGCCTAGGCCGAACCCGGGCCCTGTGGGTTTGTGTGGTTTGTTCAGGATCTAGCTTGACCTTTTTTTTTTCTTTTTTATGGGAAGGATCTAGCTTGACCTAGGCCTTCATGGTTTGCCCCTTAGTGAAACTTCAAACAATTTACGTTGACTTCATTGATATATCTGACCCAAATTATATAGTATACAATTTTCTTGTGCTAGTGCTTGATACTCGATATCGTTAAAAATAAATTTTGTTTATCATCATTTATATATATTTATATATATTTAGCCACTTTTATATTGTGGATTCTGTAACAAGTATGCCACCTACCATGAGCATGAATGTAATGATGACCCTCCATGGGATCCTTATGATGGTTTATCCATCGATGCCCTTTCACTAATTGATGAGTGGCCCCCTTAAGGCTACTACTACTGCTATAGGACATTGATAATGCTAAACTGCTACTGTTATAGTACTACTGTTCTGACAAGAGATTCTCGCTAGTCTAATGATTCTCACTGATAAAGTTATTTCTCCATGTTACTCCTACAGTCAAAAAACTATTTGGTCAAGATACACCTGATCCAGCAGTCGACTAATGATTGATTTCCCTATTTGTTTGGCTTGCACAATGACCAAAAATGCTATGATGATTACCCATGCTCTATTGTGAAGTCTCATGCTCTACTGATAAGTCCTTGGGAAAAATAGATTCCTTAGGCTCATAATGATGTTATTGGAAAAAGAAAAAAGAGTTTACTTTCAGACTTTTGGTCTTCTCAAGCTCTCTTTCAGCAAAACTTTGGCACTTTAGATTGAAGAATATGACAAGAATTTGCTGCTGATTTTTTAGTCAAAAAGTGAAAAAACAGAAGATTTATATATATATATATATATATATAAACAAGTTTTTATTAGATAGCAAACCTCAAGAACTGAGTACATCCAAAATGGATCTCAATTCTCAAGTCCTGCGAAGTAGCATCAAACAAAAAGCTGGGCCCCACTAACTCAATGTTATATATATGTTATAGTTTGGCATTCTGCTCAGGTAATCACTGTCCACCATTCCCTGTTATTGACTCTTTCTTTTTCTAGATTTCAGTCTTTCACTTCTACTTCAAAATCTTAAGTAATTATTATAGCATCAAAANTAAAATGAAAAAAAAATACAATTTTCTCAAAAATTCAAAAGGCAAGTTAACGAAAATATTTATTTTTAATAAAAGTTATTTATAACATCTTGTGAATCATTAAAAGAATATCAAATTTGGAAATTATTCTTTTAGTTTTAAACAAACTTTCTCAAACTTATTTTTTCTGCCTACAATCCAAAACACTGAAAAAAGTAAATAAAAAAATTAATAAAAATTAATTATGATTAATTGGACCGATTAGGAAAAAATTTGTTGTTTATAATCTATTAAGGTTATTTTCTTTGTAGAAATTGTAATTTCGTCCACCCAAAACATATTATCAAATAAACAATTATTAGAAAATTCTATGAATTAAATTTCTATATATGCATTGTTATAAAATAATAATAATAATAATTAAAGTAAAATTGCGAAAGATAAAATTTGTCTCTCATCCAATAATTTTGTTTAGCCAACCTTTGCTTTTTTCTAAATAAATAGCATTATAGAGTACTTCTAATACAAATATTAAGAGTACTTTGTCCACCACAAAGGATTAAAAAATAAACAAAAAATGATTAAAGTCTCATAGTGTAACATCTAAATTGAGCACTATAAAAATCATGCTATCAAATTACAATAACTACCAAATTAAATTGTCCAAATTATGCTATGTAGTAAATAATATTATATTTTTATATTTAATCTTTATCACGCAATAGAGTAACATTTAACAATCAAAGAGAGAAAAAAAAAAAAAAAACAACATTAAAAAAAAAATTTGAATCGATTAACCTAAAGTAGATTAAAGAATATAAAAAATTATCAACCTAAAGCTAAGATGCAAGAAAAAAAAAATAAAAACCCACACCAAAAGAAATCAGCCATAAAATTGTGGTGTGAGTGTGAGAGAGAGAGAGAAGAACTTCTTTTTTTGTAGAGGGAGAAACTATGCATGAGATGCATAGAATGAAAGAGATAGTGACAAATTTATAGTAAGAGGAGTGTGAATAAGAATAGACAAAAATAGAAGGAAGTAAGGGAAAGATGAAGAATGATATTAATGTAAAGGGTAGTGGGGAGATGAGAAGAATGAGGGAAGGAGAAAGGTTAGAGAAGTAGTGGGAAATGAAAAGGTATGGAAGGGAGAAGATTGGAAAAGTGTAAATATGAAATAAATAAAAAATATTAAAAATAATTATAAGAAAATGAAAAAAAAAAACAAAAAAAAAAAAGATAATGACGTGGACACTGACGTGGCTCACGTGAGCACAGCAGCATTAAACGCTACGCTTCAGCTTTTAGTAATATATAGATTTGGAGAGAGTAGAATATAGAAATGCTTGACCAAATGAATTACCAAATTACCCTTATCATATTAACAAAATTACAAACTATGAAAAACTAATTATTCCCCTCTCCCTACTTAATTTTAAAAAACATTCAAATAAGGTAGAGGATAATTATCCCCTCTACTCTCCTCTCCTCCAAACTTCCCAACATAACATTAACGTTTACATGACAATATAAGTGAAATTCCCAATATCCTTTTGAGGTGAGGATGCAGTCACCAAGCTTTAGCATTTCAAAGTTCAAACCAAGATCTAAGCATGGTCCTACATTTCTAAGTGTTTGGCCATATGCCACATGCTCCCTCTTTACAAGAATCTCACCTATTTAGGGCGTCATGAGGTTGCCTTGTAGCCATGGTCTTGGGCTAGACTTGCCTAGGCCGAACCCGGGCCCTGTGGGTTTGTGGGTTTGTTCAGGATCTAGCTTGACCTTTTTTTTTTCTTTTTTATGGGAAGGATCTAGCTTGACCTAGGCCTTCATGGTTTGCCCCTTAGTGAAACTTCAAACAATTTACGTTGACTTCATTGAATATCTGACCCAAATTTATAAGTATACAATTTTCTTGTGCTAGTGCTTGATACTCGATATCGTTAAAAATAAAATTTTCTTAAGTAATTATTATAGCATCAAAAATTTTAAAATAATAATAATAATAATAATAGAATGCCATTGCTTTAAAGGGGAAACACGTGCAGTCGGTTCCATGCTACTTCCAAGGTTTTCATTTTCCTTTTGGTCAGATGAATATCAATTTCAAGGTTAAGAATTGTGAACATTTTGACAATTTTTTCTTTTTCTTTAGTGATGTGTTGAATTTGAGAATAGGAACCACAACAAGTTGGCCGACTGAACAATGTGATATGATGAGAGGAGATTTACTAGATAACAAATTTAAACATAGGAACAATCTATTCCTAGTCTTTGGGCCAACCAGTGGGTTTGGCAAGATGCAATTTACGTCAGTACAAGAATTTCTTGCAACTTTTGAGAGAAAAATTGCAGAGTAACATTGATATGTAATGCTTAACTTTTGTGATTGTTTGGGAGAGGGGTGGAGTTGATGTCCAATTCCCCATAGAATGGGAGAGATCCTGACAACATATCATCCCCTCAAGTTTGTTGAGAGGATTGAATATTAGTAACGACATGTCTTGTTACATTTAGTGTAAAAGGATTGAAGATTAGTAAAGACAATTAATATTGACATGATAGTATTAAGTGACCTTCTCCAAGGTTCCTTTTGAGGCGAGGATGCTCCATCATTGAGCTCTAGGCATTTCAAACCAAAACCTATCCATGGTCCTAGCTTTTTCAGTATTTAGCCCAATTATGCCACATGCTTCCTCTTTACAAGTGTCTCACCTATCAATGTACTGGGTATATTGATAGGGCATTATCAGGTTACTTTGTAACCATGATTATTTGTAACACATACCTTTTGTATTGGTTTGAGTCTTTATAAAGCTTTTGTGGGTAGGGTTGATAACCAGTTCTCTATAAAGTGAGGAGATCTTGACAACACATCACCCCCTTAGGTTGGTTAAGAGAATACATTCCTAGAATACAATTTCCAATGCCATACATCCTCCATCATTATTGCTTCTTATTGTGTGTGTGTGTGTGTGTGAGAGTAATCCAATGATCCAAGGAACATCAGATTTTTTTTTTCTTAAAGAAAAGAAGAAAAATGATGCAGGATGCTTCAGCAGATAATGACAGCTTCAACCATTCCATCATGCAATTAACTATGAATCTCTTTATTGCGTGGAGGATACTTGGAACCCGACGTTAAGAATGCTTGGCATGATTTTTTACTTCTTTGCTTCTTTACAAACTCTTAACTTCACAGCATTTTCTGAGAGGAGTCCAACACAGAGTGCTCTGCAAACATATCATATATTGTTTTCGCAAAAACTCCTTTGCTTAAGGCTTCTTGGAATTACATATCTGGTGGAATACAAGAAAATAGTAATAAGAGACTCAGTGTTAATTTAACCCTTGGAATTGCTCAAAGGTTCTTGAAACTGTACACTTGCAGTAAATGTGGGAGTAAGCAGACCTTTTCTCCAATGTCAATGGTTCATGCACCGTAGTCAGCTTCTGCAAATTCATGACCTCTCAGATGCAAATCATATTCATTTAAAAAAATAGGTAAAAAATCTAAAGAAGGTGAAATCAGAAACCAGAGCAGCATAATATTTGAGAAATCTTGTATAAAATCTCTCCCAATAACAACCATGTCAGCCAAGACAGCAGCACTTTCACTTAGGTACAATAGCTTAAGTGCTATACAATAGATTTCCCGAATTATATTCAAACACATAAATGTATTGAATTTAATTCTCCTCAGGAAAGAAGATATTGTTTGTGCTGTGCATTGATCAATACAGTCAGATGTCTAAATTTAATTAAAGAACCTGAAGTATTGCACTTAAGGAATTGAACCTAAGTTTTGCCCATCTTCATATTGCATTAATACATTGAGAATCACAAGTTATTATGCATTCTTTTGTTCTTTTTTCCTATTTTCCACCTCCACCTATCTCCTCTACCCCCACAAGTGATCTTGTTCTCTACACTATTAAGCATTCCAGCTGATTTCTACTATGGTAGGTGGCAACACTGCTGCTCTTTAACCTTTATGTGAATCTAGCCTTGTAACCCTTAGTATGGAAACAAGTACTATGACAGAATTGTATATTGTTAAATTACCGAATTTAGGACCACCCGCTTTAATACCATATTAAATTATCGATTGTCTCCAAAGCTTAAACTATTGGAATATAGTAAATTTAATCATTTAACAACATACTTCTAACATATATATGCTATTTTCTAAGATGTTTGTGAGAGATTTCACAATTCGCTCCAATACCAATGGGCTTAGTCTGCGATCGAATGCTATAAAATTTATGCCCCTCATCCTTCACCAGTTGGTCATTGGATGGATCGGTAAGGCACACGGTCCGACAATGTCAATAATGATTCACTTAAATGAGCTGATATCATGAAAATAAGTTCATTTTAATTGCCGCCATCAGCAACACCCACCATCATGTCTATGATAATACTTGCATAATTTTCAACAACTAGCAATAAGAAAAATGCAAACCATTGACAAGTAATTATAGAAGGTAGAACAAAGGTATAGCACAAAACGAAATCTCCATAATTTCCTTCTTTCTTTCAGTAAGCAAATTCATGCTAAAACACCAATAGAGCAGCACAACACAAACTCCACATGAAATCAATAAACAAAGCACACTTAGATAGGATCCTATGAATATGATACTTACAGTTATTATAGCACTAAGCAAACCATGGTGTCCCCTTGGTCTGAAAGTGGGACAGCATCTATACTATACTATACATATTACAACCACATTCGGTTCACCCACGAAAGCTGAAAGTGGCCACAAAAACAAGCATATTCTCCTTAATAATAACAATACAATACTACTCTCATTCTCACTCTTACACTAATTCTCATTATCATGCTTCTTCTTCCACAGAATGTAATCAACTATACAACATTAAACCATATTTAAAGAGAAAAACACAAGTTCAAAAGTCAAAAAAAAAAAAACTTACAGTGAGGGATGCTGGAGAGCATGAGAGGGAGATGATGGAGTGTTGCTGCAGTTAGCGATGTGGAATTATCTTTGCTTCCTAACAGCATGCAAATATACCGAGACTGCTACAGTGCTGGAAGCAAGAGAAATAAAGTAATTAAACATAACTACCATCATGCTTTCAATGGTTATTTTTGTTAAAAACAAGTAATAATGGCGTCATCACTCATCAATCCCAACATTATATAAATGCATGCCAGAACAACAGAAAAATGAACAACGAGATGAACCGTGTAAATAGAAGTAACTTACATTGTGCCAAGGATGAAGGCAAGTGAAAGATTAAAACCAAATAAAAAATAACAAACAAATGCTGTGANGACCAGGAATCAATAGTGATAACATGAATTTTATGCATTTGCCAATCACAAAATATAAACGTTATGCGTTTTCTAATCACAGATATATACGTATGAGTGTGAAAAAAAAAATCCTTGAAAGCTATATGATGAAAGCTTACTCAAGTTTTACTTTTGCCTCCAGTAGAAAAATACAAAAATACTCTTAGGCCTAAACCTAACACACCCAAATAATAATAAAATAATAATAATAATAATAATAATAATAAAAGAAACCCACTGACACCCATATCATTCTTAGGCCTAAGCTTTATGAAGTACCATAGGTTTTCACCAATTCTCAATATAAGTCACGGCAATTTTCTTAGTTGTCCTTTTTTCTTCTTCTTTTTAAGTTCATTATATTGGATCCCATATTTTATTCAAATATTAATAGTAATAAAATATAAATATAAATAATAAAAAAAATCTATCAAATGTAGTTATACCATATTAAAACCCTAAAGGCGTGACTATTTTTTTTTCTTATATCTTACTTCCTGAAATTTCAAACATAAGACTTTTGTTATAAACCTAAATTTTAAATACTTAAAAAAAATTAAAAAAAAAAAAAAGAAAGAAAAAAAAAGAAAGAGAAATCCAAGTTGAATTTTGCAGTTTTTTTCCCCTAAAGCAATCATGGGAATGAGAGTCAGAATGAGTTGTGTACATAATTTTGCAAGTATACTACTATACTCATAACTTTATAGATTAACTTATTCTCTCAATTTATTTTAAAGAATCAAATTAAATGTATAAATTTTATGTATTTAGATTTATCTCTTACTTGCATTATTTGTAATTATGAATTAGTTATTTTATTTTAATATTTTAATTATGTGAAATATATTCTTGTAGATAATTATGATAATGTAGAAACTTGAGCATAATAATAAGTCTAAAGGGAATTCCAATCGAAAATTGGATCAAGGTATTGGGCACTATTGGGAATGAAAAAATCATGTAGCAATTTAAAAATATGAAAAACATGGAAGGCAATTGAGTAAATCAAACTAGGTATGAAAAAATGAATTACATTTTACATGTAAATTAGATTTTGTATGAATATTTTTCAAATTAATTTAATCTTTAATCTTGCCTCCCAAATTGGATTCATAGCTCCACCACTAGTGATGAGATCACTCCAAAAAATAATACACTCAAACTTTGAAAATTGAAAAAAAAAAAATGCCTTTTAGCACACTCAAACTTTTATTTGCAGGTATATTTATATACTTTCAATACTTTTAGATTGATTTATTTTGAGGAATCAAATTTTATGTCTAAAGACTAAACTAAGTATTTGAATTAATCTCTTATTTTGATTGTTAGTAATTATGGATTCGTTATTTTTATCTTTTTTATATTAATAATATGTCTAAACTTTAGTACAAATTCTTTATTTCCTTTTTGTATCAAAAGAAAAAATTCTTTATTTCCTTTTAAACCTTACATAACACAAGTATTCCAGCAGCAAGATGAAAAGGAAGTCCCCCCCCCCCCCCCCCCCCCCCCACCCCCCCCAAACAACAAAACAAACAAATCCTCTCCTCTCTTCTTCCACAGTCGCCAGACCCAAGTACTTCTTTAAGACAAGAAAAAACAAGGGCACATGCATAGTCCTAAGAACAAAAAATCATTCAGCAGCATAATGGCTTAATCCATGTTAGATAGTCCAGACAAACCATAGAGGAGACAAATACAACCTTTCATTATCTTATTGAATACCAATTTGTCCCTCATGGAGATGGATTCATTACTGAAACAATCATCAATATATAATAAATTTACCTGGGAGTGTAAAAGAATAAAAAGTAGAAAACAATGGGGTTCCCCCTCTGTGACAACACCAAGAAACTCATGAAAGTAAAATCAATTGAACAGTTATTTATTGCAAGAAACAATATATATTTGAAAACTCTTATGAATATGTTCAATAAATTTTTTTCTTGAATGAAAATTAAAGCTTCTAGTGGGCTACCTACCAAACATTCTATATGTGAATTTACATGGTGCCAGCTAACTTGTTTAGAGAAATTGTAGGACAGAAGGAGCTACATGAGATTGGAGGAATGCCAAACACATTCAGATAGTTCAAATATATATATCTGTTGATAAATCTCAATTTTTCAAAAAAAATTAATTCTAGAAAGTGAAACAAGAAAAATCTTATGCTAGAAAGAGACAGAGGTAATTGATGAAACTTACACTGATAACACAATAGAGTCTAAAGAATTGCAAAGAAAGAGTTTATGACAAAAAGCAACGACTCTATAAAATCTATGGAGTTCTACTACTAAACCCATGCAGACCAACAATCAAAGGTAGACCAAACATAAAAGAATTCACTTAACATAGCTTTGCTCTTTTTCAAGTTAGCCAACTAGACCTAGGCAAAAGTCAAAAAAAAAAAAAAAACTTACGGTGAGGGATGCTGGAGAGCATGAGAGGGAGATGATGGAGTGTTGCTGCGATTAGTGATATGGAATTATCTTTGCTTCCCAACAGCATGCAAATATACCGAGACTGCTACAGTGCTGGAAGCAAGAGAAATAAAGTAATTAAACATAACTACCATCATGCTTTCAATGGTTATTTTCGTTAAAAACAAGTAATAATGGCGTCATCACTCATCAATCCCAACATTATATAAATGCATGCCAGAACAACAGAAAAATGAACAACGAGATGAACTGTGTAAATAGAAGTAACTTACATTGTGCCAAGGATGAAGGCAAGTGAAAGATTAAAACCAAATAAAAAATAACAAACAAATGCTGTGAAAAGCATTGCCACTGAAGTAGAATACACCTGCACAACATGGGGAAGCTAATTAAAATGGGAACTTCAATCACAAAGTGCAGAAAATGTTTGCAGCAGGATGGTAACGAATGCTTCTCTTGAATAATGCAATTATAAATGAGTAAAGCAATTATAAAGACCAATTTAACTGCATAAAGTGCTAGAAATATTTTAATATATCTATAAGTAAAAGAGTTCTACCTAATGTACACAAGGGGTATACAACAGGTACACAAATTTAAATATGGAAAGTATGATCAAGTAAATCAGGCAAAGAAGCAAAAGAAAATACACCCGAAGCATTTATCCACTCAAACAAATTTTGATAAATAACAGTGATGCAGAAGCAAAACCAAAATTATTTTAGATTTTATATTTTCAGATTTTTGTATTTACCTTATAGGAAATTGAATAATTATAGACTTTTATTTGGATAGGGTTTAGATTTGAGATTAGATAGGGATTAGTATTTGAGTTCAACTAGGATTAGTTTTGGTATGTTGTTATCTTTATCTCTTTATTTTCCAGTTCTACCTCTATATAAGAGTCTATTAGGAACCCACATTTGGGTTTAGAATGCATTTAGTTAGTCAGTTAGTTAGTTAGTTACAATCCCAAGCATGTTAATCATATTTAACACATGGTTGGAATTATTAATACACATGGAGAATAATAGGACCATTAGGATAAAGCCATGTAGGCCAATAGGATAGTTTCATGGTTCTATAAATACCTACTTGTAATCATAAATCCATCATTGAAGAATAAACCAATTGATTGCTTAGTGCATCTCTCTCTCTCTCTCCCTTAATATCTTTCTTTTTTTATGGAGGGTGACTACCTCGAATTAAGTCAATTTCCCTACAACTCACATACATTCCTCTACAATTCCCATCCAATCCCATTATGAACCACTAGGTTCCTAACATTTGGTATCAAAGCCATCAATCTTGAGACGAGTGAATATGATCGACAAAAAATCTTGAAGGACTTACACCAAATGGTGAATGAAGTTTCAGCGAAGGTCAAGGCCTTTGTTGAATCTAAAAAGGCCATGAAAGAAGAGCTCTCAAGATTGCAAGAGGATCTTGAGAACATGATGGAAGAGGAGCTACAATCTCTTGATTCGACTGACCAAGAATCCACAATGCATGAACCTGTTGTTGTTAGTGTGGAGCAAGAACACACTGTTGGTGTGAATACAAGTGATCTAGCGTGAATTCCTGATTTCTCGCCCCTTCCCAGCATTAATTTCATTTGAATTCAAATTAAACCTTAAAGGAAATCTGCTTTTATTCATTGCCAGAATTTTCTCCTCTAATTTCTTCCCCACATCAATGCTCCGAAATCTCCCTTTTGCAGCACCCACAATTGTCGGCCAAGCTTTACCGACCTGAAAATCATCTTCCACCACCTATTCACACGGTTTGCCAACCGGATATTCGATTGCTAACGACTTAGTATGATTGAATCTCGGAGTGTCCGCTATCTTCTCCACTATTTGAGGCTTCTCATGATCACTGGTAATAGGGTGTTGTATCTGCTTCATATCCCTTGTCGGCACATGACCTTTCACTGCTTCTACAAAAGACCGAGGGGATTGAATCTCTGAATTTCACTTATGTGGCTGAGCTATAAATTTCAAACCACCCAAAGCATATTGTGTGGGTGCCAACATCCTTCTTAATTCAAGCCCAAAAGCCCTCCAACCTTGTTGAGCTTTGCCTGCAGGGATAATGATAGCTCTCCTTCGCCTGCCTACTCTGAGTTCTGTCACTGCTAAGAATTGACCATAGGTGTTGGAACCACGTTGCAACATGTAAGCAGTATCACATTCCCTGAGTGTAAAAACCTGCTTGGGATTGACTCTAATCACTGTGTATTCAATATTATTCATAAGCCATTGTGCCGCATTCTTGCTCATGAAAACGGATTGCGTGAAATATTTACCCCTTTCAAAAATCCTCAGAGAGAAAAAATTTCCCCCTTCCTCTACCACCAATTGAAAAAGCTTGAATTCAATAAAAAAAACTTCAAGAACCACCCATACTGATCAGAGAAAGGAAAGAAAAGAAAACAAAATTTTCTGGCTAATTTGAGGTAGCTGAGCCTCCTGCTTGTACCATTTCTTTTATGAAATATTGGATAAAGCTAATCACCAAGCTAAGACACTAGATGTTCCATTTCTAATTTGCTCACCCAGATTGCTATTTTCAAACTTAATAAAATGCCGTAATGGGATGATCTTTGTCCTCAATGTCAATCCTATGACACCATGTCAATTCTTTAAAAGAACAAGATATGGCAATACTAGTCATTCACTTGCTAAGAAAGAAAGACACAAAGAAAGAAAAGATACTAATTACAAAGGAGAGAGCTAAGAAACATAGAGAGAGAATCACTAGTGGTGAGTCCCAAAACCCTAGACCAGTCATTAAGGGTGCTACTAAAAGAAGCTAATAGCTAGTTATCAGAACTTTTCATGTCCTCAAACGTCCTCCAATTACGTTCCCTCCAAAGACATCACATTAGGCACAACGGAGCTAAATTCCAAATGCTAGACAAATGCTTTCCAGGCCAATTCCACCAACCAAAGAGAGTGTCCGCAACCGATCTTGGCAAGACCCATAAAATCCCAAACGATCTAAAAACCAAACTCCACAACCGGTAAGCCTCACCACAATGTAGCAAATGATCCACCGTCTCCCTATTACAACAACACATAATGCACCAATCAATAAAATCCCTTTCTCTACCCCTCAAATTGTCACCTGTAAGGATCTTATCCCTTCATCTTTTGGAGTTAATTAGATGCCTACAAGCAACATCCAGAAAATTAATTGCGACCAGTCCATGTGCAGCATTAAAAATTGCCTCAATTGATTGTCAACGTTACAGAGCAAGCAATATGGGAGCTATTGAGTTTGTTACTGATTTTGGTACATTTTTAGGGTGTCCATTTACTGGACTTTCTCAAAATGGAACGCCTTTGTTCAAGTTATAGCTTGTGATTAAATGTTTGGAAGTATTTGGCGTGTTCAATAATCAAGATGCATGGGAGTATTGGCTTAGTGGCCGGTCTCCCTTCATGAAGATGTCAATGACAACAACACCTTGTGGGCAAGGTGTTTTGAAGGAGAGGGAAATGTTAGGAACCCACATTTGGGTTTAGAATGCATTTAGTTAGTTAGCTAGTTAGTTCCAATCTCAAGCATGTTAATCACATTTAACATATGTTGGAATTATTAATGCACATGGGGAATAATAGAACCATTAGGATAAGGCCATGTGAGCCAATAGGATAGTTTCATGGTTCTATAAATACCTACTTGTAATCATATTTCCATCATTGAAGAATAAACCAATTGATTGCTTAGTGCCATAGTGCATCTCTCTCTCTTAATCTCTTTCTTTCTCTATGGAGACTGACTACCTCGAATTAAGTCAATTTCCCTACAACTCACATACATTCCCCTACAATTCCCATCCAATCCCATTAGGAACCACTAGGTTCTTGACAGAGTCTAGTTTATTTGTATTTTAGAATAGACTGATTAATGAAAATTCAAATTGGATATTTTTCCAGTTGTTAGGTGCAGGTGCTGACTCCTAACGCCTTAGGTGTTGATTCCTAAGGGTTTAGCTTGATGCTGATTCGAAGCAACCTAAGTGCTGATTCTTAGGTTTATCCTTTACTTTTCTTGTTATTTTATTTCTCTATTAATTGTCCTGCATCAAACAGCTTCAGGTCATGTACCAATCTTTCACACCCTTCAAAAAGAGGGTTGGACATTCATTAAGGTTGAACGTGGGCTAAGAATACAAAGACCAACAAGTACTTTAGCAAGAACTATCTTTCTTACTTATCCCAAAAAAAAGTACTCTAGCAAGAACTATCAATGTTAAATTTGCAACAACAAATTTATCCTAACTTACCTTCACAATATTGTCAGCATGCTTCATTACCATAGATACAGCAAGGCCACTGCACAAGAGACAATTTAAACAGATTGTATTAAAGGACACTAGGAGAGGTGACAAACAAACGTGGATAATTCATAATTATAGTAGAATTGAACTCCTAAAGATACCTTAGTGCGTGGTTGAGAATCATTAGGATGGTAATAAATGAGTATCCATGGAAGAATCCCCTGAACAAAAGAAACAATAACTTCTAAACTAAAACTTCTTCAATTCTAATCAGAAAAGAAGAATATCCCACTTCTAAGGCAGTGAGGAGAATCAGAAACAGAGAAATGCTTACTTGTTCATCACCGCATCAAAATCTTGGGTCACTATAGCAACAGCATTAAACACCATACCAAAGACGTATAACCAGAAGTTTTACACATTTATGTTTCTCGAAGGACGCTTTTTCATTATAGCCTGTAAAAATCATAAGCAAGATAATTAACAGAACAGATATCTAGATCACTCTAATGAGAGTTTTCACTTTTTTAACTCTGGATCACTAAAAAACTTCAATCAGTCTTACAAAATCCATCAATTAACAAAATTCAACCCAATCATGATCAAGTTATGTTGGGTTAGGATTCAAACAGTAAATGACTAAATGATGGACATGAATTGTAGTTCTGAAGAACTAGAGTGCAAACTGTGTACAGAAAAAACTCACCTCAGTGTACACTCCTGCAAAACTGCTTAAGAGTGCCATGACCTGCAAAGAAATCACCCCCATTATGATAACGAGAACCTTAAGCTATAAAATGCTTTCCTTTGGTTTTTCTTTTTTCTTCATTGTTGTATTAAGAGTGTCTAAAGTTTTGGTTAACTCACAATGGCCATCAGCCAACCTTCAACAGGTGTTTGTAATACATCATCAGAACTGCAAAAACAATGTCATTTTCTAAGGCACAGACAATTAGTTCAAAGTAGACAAAAATTGAATTTCAAGAAAGGATTATACAAGTAATATAGTTAGAAACAATGTTCACTAATTCCTACTTCTCAAGTACATGGCTACATGCACCAAGATATCATCACTTCCTAAAAGTGATATAAGATTTAGTAAATAATATTTTCATTCATTAGTAGACTACATCCTGTCCTGTACAATAGACAAGAAACACACATCAATCAGTATGGATTGTACATGTGACAATTCCAATAGTATCTTTAAGCTAAACATTCCAAAACTCAAAACACAACTGAGTCTGAAACAGTCCATAAATAAGATGTGTGAGCAATCTTACTTTGTTTTTAGCTGAGTTGTACTGCACCCAACACATAGTAGAATGAAAGCTGCCCATTGAATATTGCTTAACCTGAAAGAAAATATAATTGGAACACAAAGCTCAAAAAAAATTTGCAGTCCTAATTGGTTAAGCTTAAATTCTTAATTAGTTTAAATTAACTTTTTTTCCTTAATCTTTCACTCTCTATACTCAGACACATAGCCCAATAGCAGCTGAATTAGTACACATGTTCATGCTCATGGATGCTTTTCACATTCCCAATATGTTCTTGAATTTATAAACTAGAAAAAGAAAAAGGAAAAAAGGAACCAATTTAGTTTGATCTCTTTCTCCTATTTGGGCCAACAATCTTAACATTAAATATTTCTAGAGTATCAATGAGATGACATGTAAACCAAATGAATTATTATGACTCTTCCATCTTCATTGTATTTGTTAAGACGCTTTTGCAAACATTTTCCATGATGAAATTAAAAAAAAAAAAAAAAAAATCCAATGTAAATGATGGCAACTGGCAAGGACTTACTTCTTCTTAAGTATAATTCTATACAAAACACCAGTACTGATAATGTTCAGATTCTTCAGTATTTGATAACCCGGGGCATCCACATGTTCAAGGATGTAGTCCTGCAACATAAAAGTGAAGAATACACATTAACCAAATTTCAGCAAGCAAGAATGCCAACGGAATTGTGACTCCCAAAAATAAAAACACGATTACCACAACAAACCTGGAGCATATTTTTGACTAGGTAAAGTAATGCAGGAATGGGGTATACAATAACTTCATCCAATGTTGTACTCAACCTAGTTCAAAGACAGAACAAGCAACAATAATAATTAGATATGATTGGAATAAGAATGTGAACTTAAAAGTAAAACACAGTTAAATAACTGGGATGAAACAAAATGTGCATTGTTGAAATATGAGGAGCTGTGCTATGCCCTGCTCTCAGGTCAGAGTGAGAGCTCTTCATGTGGTTCCTACAGATGGGACCCACCATTATGTGAATTACATCAAGTGCACAGAATAATTTCTCCCAAATATGATAATTCCAACTTAATGAGAGCATTAAATCAAAAGTTTTATGAAAACTTAGCATAAAACAAACAAAAAAAAACCTGTTATCTTCAGTAACACCTACACTCTTCCATATTCTTGCCAAAGCTAAAAGAGACAGCAAACATTTCAAAGCCTCCACCTAATTCAATAAAAGAAGAAATAAATCAATACCCATTTCTTTGATCACCTAGAAAGACCTAACAAACTGAAATTTACACACAAATTACACTTGAAACATTAATTGGGAATTGTCGGGTCTTCATAGTTGGTGGAACGTGCCTTGGTGTGCATCAGGGGATTTCAATGTTGTTCGTTTCCCGACGGAGCGATTAGGGGCTGTTAACCAAGCAATGCATGACTTCTCAGATTTCATTTCTGTGCATGGTTTGTTGGATATCCCTATGGCAAGTGGTAGGTATACATGGTCCAATTCCACCTCTGGATCCAGGATAGATCGATTCCTTTTTTCTCCCGATTGGGAAGATCATTATCCCAATTTGTCACAGAGGAGGTTGGCTAGAGTCTTATCTGATCACTTTCCAATTATCCTGGAGGGTGGTGCAATTCAAAAGGGACAAAGACCTTTTCGTTTTGAGAATATGTAGCTCCAGGTGGAAGGTTTTGTGGGAAGGTGAAAGATTGGTGGGATTCTTATCAATTCCAAGGTACACCTAGCTACAGAATGGCCATGAAATTAAAAGCCTTGAAGGCAGACTTGAAGAAGTGGAATGAATTGGAGTTCGGAAATGTGGCTGTAAAAAAAATACAACTGTGGAGTGATTTGAATGCTTTGGATGCAAAAGAGGAAGTGGTAGTTCTATGAGAAGAGGAGAAGGAGGAGAAGTTAGAGAAGGCAAGGCTTCAAACAGAATTTAAAAAAAAAAAAATCAGCCTTTTGGAAAAGATTAGTTGGAGGCAAAAATCAACAATGCTCTACTTGAAGGAAGGGGACAGCAACACAAAGTTCTTTCATCAAAGGGCTAACTCACATAGAAGAAACAATGCAATTACTAATCTCAAGGTTGATGGGGTCCTGACTTTTGATCAAAAAAGTGTAGAGGATTGCATTATTCAGTTTTATAAAAATTTATTTACGGAACATAAAGGCTATCGGCCACATCTGGATGTGCTGAATTTTCCTAAAATCTCTGATGACAAGGCTGGCTGGTTGGTGAGGCCTTTTGATGATGTAGAAGTTTTTGGGATAAAGCTCTTGGCCCAGATGGTTTCCCTATGGCTTTTTTCCAAACTTGCTGGGATGTTATCAAATCAGATCTCATGGAGATTTTTCAAGTTTTTTTTTGAGAGAGGTCAGTTCGAGAAAAGTTTAAATGCAACCTTTATCTCCTTGATTCCCAAAAAGTCAGATGCAGTAGAGGTGAAAGATTTTCTGCCTATTAGTCTAATTGGGGGGGGGGGGGGGTTGGTTTACAAAATTATTGCTAAAGTATTGGCTGATAGGTTGAAAGAGGTGATCGAGTATGTTATTTCAGAGTCTCAAAATGCTTTCGTTAAGAATAGGCAGATTCTAGACTCATGTCTCATTGCAAATGAATGTTTGGACAGTAGGCTGAGATTAGGAATTTTGGGGGTGTTATGCAAGTTGGATGTGGAGAAAGCTTATGATCATGTGAACTGGGGTTTCCTAATGTATATGCTTGAGCGTCTTGGGTTCCCAGAAAAATGGAGAAAATGGATTTTTTACTGTATATTTACGATCAAATTCTCAGTTTTGATTAATGGAGCTCCATGTGGTTTCTTTGAGAATTATAGAGGCTTACGACAAGGTGATCCTTTGTCTTCATTATTATTTGTTGTTGTTATGGAGGCAATTAGCAAAATGATGGATAAGGCGGTGACAGAAGGTCGATTGTCCAAATTTAGTGTGGGTACCTCCACAGGTGATCACTTACAAGTATCTCATCTTTTCTTTGCAGATGATACATTGGTTATGTGCGATGCTAATATCAACCAGATGCTGTTTTTGCACTTAATTTTGTCATGGTTTGAGATTGTTTAAGGATTGAAAATTAATTTGGATAAGTCTTAACTAGTTCTTGTGGGAGTGGTTCCAAATTTTGAGATGCTAGTAGATGCGTTGGGTTGTAAGCAGGGCTCACTTCCTATGAAATATTTAAGGCCTTCCATTGGGTGCAGAATGGAAAGATAGAGCAGTTTGGAATCCCATCATTGAGAAGGTGGAAAGGAGGTTAGCAGGATGGAAAAGATTGTATCTATCCAAAGGGGGGAGACTTACTCTCATTAAAAGTACTTTATCCAATTTACCTACTTATCTCCTTTCTCTTTTTCCAATTCCAGTAGGTATAGCATATCGTATAGAGCAACTTCAACGAAATTTTCTTTGGGGTGGTCTAGGAGTTGATTCTAAACGTCACTTGGTGAATTGGTCCAAGGTATGCTCTCCTATCCAGTTTGGGGGTCTACCAATTCAAAACTTGAGATACTTTAATGAAGCACTAATGGGAAAATGGTTGTGGAGATTTGGGTATGAGAGAGAAGCGCTCTGAAGAAGGGTGATAAGGGCTAAATATGGAGCTGAGGAGGGAAATTGGTGCTCTAATTCTGTTCCAGGCTCCTATGGGGTGAGTTTATGGAAAACTATCAGTAGTGGTTGGTCTACTTTTCCTCGCTACATTTAGTTTCAGATTGGAGATGGGACTAGAGTGAAATTTTGGCATGATGTTTGGTGTGGAGATAATCCTTTGAGTATGTGTTTTCCAGATTTATTTAGAATCAGTAATGATAAGGAGGCTGATGTGGCTGATCTCATACAGTTTCCTAACGGGGGGTTCTTTTTTGGGACTTAGAATTCTTGCGAGAAATTCATGATAGGGAATCAAATTCTTTGTCTGTTTTTTGGAATGTTATATGTGGAGTCTCATTGAGAGGTATTGATCAGGATAAGATGGGTTGGACACCTGCTAAGAGCAAGGGTTTTGAGGTAAGTAGTTACTATCAAGCTTTGTTGGGTGTATGTATTCAATCCTTCCCTTGGAGAAGTATTTGGAAGCAAAAGGTTCCATCCAGAGTTTGCATTTTTTGTTTGGACTGCAGCTTTAGGAATGATCTTGACTATTGATAATTTACATAAGAAGAATGTGTTGATTCTAGATTGGTGTTATATGCGCAAAAGTAATAGAGAATTGGTAGACCATCTTTAACTACATTGTCCTATTGTTTATAAGTTGTGGTATATGGTGTTCACCTTGTTTGGTATCCACTGGGTGATGCCAAAGATTGTAGTTGAGCTCCTTGCTTGTTGGCAAGGAAATTTTGGTCATCATTGTAATGGTGTTATTTGGATGGCTGTCCCTCATTGTTTGATGTGGTGCATTTAGAGGGAGAGAAACAACCAGTGTTTTGAAGATTCTGAAAGAATTATAACTGATTTAAAATTTTTCTTCTTTAAAAATCTATCGGACTGGATGTCTATCATAGAAAGTCATTCTATTTCTTTGGTCTATAATTTGATAGATGCTTGTAATTTATGTATTTGATTATGTTAATCCCTGGCTGTATACTTCCTGTATACTTGGGTGACTCATTATTAAGTTCTTAAATAAAATTTCCTTTACTTATAAAAAAATAAAAAATAAAAAATAAAATCATTTTTTTTTTTAATTATAATTATGCTTACCATAAAATTAGAAGTGGTAACACTATAATCGTACTTGCCATTTCTCTTAGACCACACAGTAAGTATGCCTTGCGAACTAGTAAGAAGTGTCAATGCAACTACCACAACGATCCTATAACAAGAACAAACAAAATTATAGAATTTACTTACTAATCTCTCTTAATTACAACATGGGTTTTGATTAGAATTTGAAAAAGATAAAAAAAAATCGAACTCATACTTGAGCTTCCATTTGGACCAGTCAACGGTGGCACCTCCCAAGGTGGCCACATTAGTCACTGAAAGAGGTTTCCGGCTTTCTATGTCATCTCCACCACCATTTCCGTCTTCATCCTAACAAAAAAAAAGTGTTATAAAATTGATGGGTATACAGGATATGAGTGAATTAGAGGAGAAAGGTAACTGATTTTTGAGTTTTCTGTACTCCATGTCTGCAGAAATCTCTGTGCGTGTCTCACCCAAAACCAGAGACCCAGGCGGCGACAGCGAAGGCGAGGCGGTGGCGTTGGGTTTGTTGACGGAGTACTGTTGACGGAGATCAAACCAGAGAGATCAAACTCGTTTCTCGACGGAGTGAGAGACGGAGAGGGAGCATGCCTGAGAAATCGAGCTCCAGCGAAGAGGACAAGGAAGCACCGCGCCGTTCCGAACACAATAACCGCCAAGGCCCGCCGAGTCCGACTCTGAGTTCCGAGTCAACATCCAAGTCGCAATCACGACATTGACCTGGTGGGCTTGTATCAGGGCCGGCCCTAGGCTTAGGCCGATTAGGCCATTGCCAAGGGCCCTTACCATAGAAGGCCCAATTTTTTTTTTTATATAAATATTTTTGAAAGATATTAAAACATTTTAGTTTACATTTCTTTTTACTGTTAAAAAGGTTCAAAGAATTCCCATAAAAAAAAAAATAAAAAAAAAATTTCAAAGAATTAAGTAATGTTAAAGATAAAGACAAGTAAATTTTAAATAAATGGGTCTTACAAATAGACGTGTGACTAATCACAAGTAATTCAAATAGAAAAATATTAAAAATACTATAAATTTTACTACATAATTTTTATTTATTTTAATTATTTTATACAAAATAAAAATTATACTCTAACATAATCTAAGTATATATGTGTGCAAAACTCTCTTTTAAAGATTTAAATATCAACTATTGCCCCCTCCCACCCCACAAGAACATATGCTTGTAGAGTGATCACTGCACCAAAGGTGCGTGATAGTCTCTATAACTTTTATAATTTGATGTGACAATGAATATGATAGGTAGATTTTAACAAATTATTGAATGCATTTTTGAATGAATATTTGTGTTTGCTAATATATCTTTATAATTCTCATGTTGTAAATTTTATAATATTTCTAGTATTTTTGTAAGCCTCATGTCATTGATTACATTCATTACAACACCAATTTGTAGTAAAATTTTTTATAACTTTAAAATTTTCTATAAAAAAATCATAATAAAGAATAAAAAAATGGATTTAAAAAAATTATTATATAAAATGCTAGTTAAATATTATTTAAATAATAACATAAAAGCCTCATTTAAAAATTTAAGATTTTGAGGGAATGTATTTAATAGAACCAAACTAACACTTACTTTTTTATATATAAATATATATTCCCATTTTGAACCAAGTGTTTCTATATATTAAAAAAAAAATCGAATTAAAAACAACTAAAATTGATCGAATTTAAAACTAGTCTTTGGTGGAAATATATAAATGTGAAACCATTAAAATTGTAAAACTATAATTTTTCAGGGAATGTTTTTAATAGAGCCAAACTAACACTAGATTTTTTTTTTTTTTTTTTAATATAACTATATTCAATCCCATTTTGAACCAATTTTTTGAATAAAAAAATTGTCAAACTAAAAACAACTAAAATTAGATAAATTTAAAACTAGTTTTTGGTGGAAATATATAAATGTGAAAATACTAAAATTTAAGACTGTAATTTTTGAGGGAATGTACCTTTTTTTTTTTAAGGCGGAGGGGGAAATGTACTTAATAGAACCGAATTACCCACTTGACTTTTTATATTGAAATATATCTAATCTCATTATGATTTATGAACCAATTTTTCGAATTAGAAAAAAAACTCAAATAAAAACAACTAAAACTGGTTATATATTGGTTGACTTGGTTTTGTGGTTTGCAAAAATACATAGTGGACAATGATTGTCTCACATTCTTAATGTACACGCTTTATATACATTCGACAATTATTTATAAAGTGTGTACATTAAGTATTCACATTTTTTTACTAATGTTCGGTGTGTATAAAATGTGGGTATTGAAAGTGTGAGATAATCATTTGCCTTATCAAAAAAAATAGATTTGATACTTCTTAGACCCATATGCTTTGATCAATATTTTCTATATATATGTGTATACTATATCAAGTGGATATTCATAAGTTAAGCTTGCAAATTAGCTTACACTAAAATTATGCAGTTTTGTTAAGAGATAAATGATCAAGACATTGCTCACCTCAAGCACAAGAAGATATCCATCATCTTCTTCATCCCCTTTAGGAATAAAAGTAGGCTCACCGATAAATTTCTGACGACCAGCAGACCATGTATGAACAAATTGATTTAACACATTGAGCTTCACGATGGTGTCAAATGGAAAATGTGGAAATGTTTGGCGAGATCCAGAAGAAGTTGCAGCATAAATGTTTTTTTTTTTTTTTTTGGAGAATGCAAAAGGAAAATCTACTGACCTTTTTCAAAAAAATTGACCCCTATAAATATAAAATTGAATACAGAAGATTTGTATTGGAGTATGTTGCTTTCTTTTGACAAGTGCTTTATCTAGCTTTTCTCAAATTTTGATCCATACCCGATTTAACAATTACCCAACCGAACCGACATTATTGGGCTGGCTAGCCCGTAGCAGCTCAAATCTCTAAATCGTGATGTCAAGTATAGATTAAAATTAATAAGAAATCACTACGCGACACTAGAAACATCTGGACAGACCCACGTGCCACGTCAGCAGCTGAATCTATAGATTTCCCGAAGGTTCTACCAACTTCCCTGCGACCAGCTTTTTCTAAATCTCATGCAATTCCAACCCATCATCCAATCACAAAGCGCCACGTTACTCTTTTTTTAAAAATTTTCCTAACTCGATACACGTGGCAAGAAAATTCCAGACAGTTCTTTCAACCGCAGAAAGATCTGGAACAGAAACATTATTAACGGCTGTCTTTAAAAGGCTGATGTGGTGTTATCTGACACTCATATCAGAAAAAAAGAGTTGGTGTAAACTAAAAAGAGAGAGAAAAAGCTCAAGAATTTGAATCGTGGTTTTCTGGGTTTGTGGATTGATTCGGGTGCCGAAAACTTTGGTAATAAGGATTGTGTGGAACCGTTTGGCTGAAACCAGTTTTCATTTTCTTCGGGGAAATTAATAAATTTGTTAATTGTAAGTCATTGCCTTCACTTCTATTCTTTACTTCTCTATTTATTTATTTCGGTAGGCTAGAATGTTTAGGAAATATTTGATAAATAACACTTGAACAAACTCATTTAGTTATGTAGCGCTTTTTTGAAATTTGAGTTTGTCAAATTCGAGTTCAAAGCATTATGTTTGATCAGATTGTGTTTTGAACCTGAGTTTGGTAAACTTGAGTTGCAAAAAAAATGTCACATAATTAAATAACTCTGAGCCAGTTCTTTTTTTTTTTTTTTTTTTCCCCTGAATTATTCCTAAAATTATGCTATTTGGCAAATAAATGCTGTTAATGTTAAAATGCTCTTACTTGTTTAGTTGAGGTAATGTAATGTTAGTCATGTAGATAAGGAAATTAATGAAATTGAGAGCTGGGTTTGCAATCTTAGAAGTGTAAATTCTGAATTTCTGTTTTTTTTTTTTCCCCTAACATTGCAATCTCTGTGCTTGGTCGGTCCGTTTGAAAATGTAGCAATCAATTAAGGTCAGTTCAGCTGTTTTAATGTGTTGTGTTCTCTGTACTTGGGCCTTTTTCTTCCCCGTTAAAGTTAATTTTGCAGACGAATTAGTTATGTGGTCACATTTGGAACTCAAGTCTCAAGTTCCCTGTAGAAAAGCCTAAGATGATTTTTAAAAATATATCTTTTAAAAGTTTCTGGTGGAACTTGAGTTCTAGACACTCGAGTTCTTCACATTGTAACTCAAGTCTTAGAGACTCGTTTTCGCATAACCAATATGCCAGTTACATACTAATAATGTATGCAAAATTAGCTTTAACGGGAAAAAAAAAAATCCCCTTGTACTTGAGTGAACTTTTCTTTTTATTTGTTTATTTATAATTTTTTTAAAGGAAAAATGAACTCCGACGACTTCAATCGCTAAAAAACAGCTGTTGTTTAGGACAATTCCAGTTGATACTAGAATATTTCTTATGATCTGGAATTAGATGTCACCATACTGAAATTTTTATTCATATTTTTTGTGTTCTACAAAAGAATTGATTAATTTGGACTTGGATTTCTCTTGTACATGCATATACTGAATTTTGTTCTTTATAGCATAGAATTTAGACTGTTACTTTTGTCATAAATTTCCTCCTCCATTGATTGAAATTTTTGTAAACAATGCACCATCATATGGTCATTATTGCGTTGATGTGATTTGTGTTTGCTGCTCTAGTGTTTTTGTCTCAGTTGATTTTCCTTTTGAGTCACTTTTTTTTATTTTTTATTTTTATTTTTTGGGTTTCTGGGCTAATTTGATTTCTCCTCGTTTTGTGTTTTAGTCTTGCTTATACTTTTCTAAGCAAGAAACTCCCAACTTTTTCCAAGCATTGTCGAGGTGGTTCAACCTTTACAAAGGTTGGGACAAAAAATGATGCCTGCATACAGATACATGGACTCACGACCCCACCAGTTTACTCAGTATTATCATCCAGGCTTGGAAGCTATGAAGAGTGAACCAATCAACCCCAACCTTCCATATGAATCTTGGCCTCACGGTGTCAACCATGGCTTCCCAATGCCATGGCATTCATGCTGCAATCATAACAGCTTCCCGGGTTATTATAGTTTTAGACCTCCTTATCCCCATTTTCCACCACCTTCACCTATGTCTTGTTGTGGGGGTCATCCTACATATCACGAATCCTATCCTATTCATTATGTATCCCCTCCACACTACTCGATGGAGATGCCTAGATATGAGTATGACAAGAATGTGCCCGCCGGAAACTATCATTGCTGTGGTTGTCCGAATCACGTGCACAATCAGAAGGATGATAAAATTGTGAAGATTGTGGAGCAGGAGCCGGAGGTTGAAAAGAAAAGAAGTGAAAGTGAATCTATGGTTCCTGTTCAGGCCAAGAATTACCCCTATCCAATTGTGTGGATTCCACCAGAGTCCATGCAAAGAAAAGAGCAAAAAAAGCCTTTTGAAGATGAGATAGAAACTGCAGAGTCTGATAAGGTTCCAGCTCCAGCTGCCATGAATAGCCTTGGAACTTTACTGCATGGTGGAGATGGAAAGAGGACTCAGAATCAGCAAAATGAGGAGAAGAGGACACAATTCCCATTTCCCATTATCTGGATGCCATATGATAAGGAGGAAGCTGGAAATCAGGAAAAAGAGCTGAAGTGAAAGTGAATCGATGGTTCCTGTTCAGGCCAAGAATTACCCCTATCCAATTGTGTGGATTCCACCAGAGTCCATGCAAAGAAAAGAGCAAAAAAAGCCTTTTGAAGATGAGATAGAAACTGCAGAGTCTGATAAGGTTCCAGCTCCAGCTGCCATGAATAGCCTTGGAACTTTACTGCATGGTGGAGATGGAAAGAGGACTCAGAATCAGCAAAATGAGGAGAAGAGGACACAATTCCCATTTCCCATTATCTGGATGCCATATGATAAGGAGGAAGCTGGAAATCAGGAAAAAGAGCCACCTTATACTTTCAAGTTCATTCCAGTAAATCCTCCTCAAAGTCATGAACTCACAAATGTACCTACAGCAAATGAAAAGATTTCTGAGAGTCAGGGTGATTCAGAGGTGTCATTGGGGGAGAAAGCTGCTGATCAGGAAAATATTCCGGTGAAGCAAGTGGAATTGCATAAGGAGGAAAGTTCAGAGGACACTCAGAGCAGAGGAAGAAGTGATGCCAATACCATGGACAAGCCTCCTTGTAGCAAAAGTAAAAAGCAAACATCATCCCCACCAAAGATGTCCAAGTTACCTCCAGTTTGTTTGAGAGTAGATCCTTTACCAAGGAAGAAAAATGGAAACAGCAGTTCCCGATCTCCGAGTCCTCCTGCTCATTCAAAAGAGGCATCAAATAATGACACTTCCATGGCAACTGCAGCATCAAGCTTTAAAAAGAAGACTCCTCAAGTTCCAATAACTCAAGATAGCAGCAAGGAGGTGGAGCCAAACAAAAAGATAAAGGTTATAGAGGTGGTGGAAAGGAAAACCAGTGAAGACAAGGATAGGGATTTAAGAGATGGGTCTGAGACTCAGTTCCCTTTTAATCCTTTGATGGGTTCTCAAGAGAAATCTGAAAAAGATGGTAAAGAATGTAAGGTTCAAGAATCAAGAAAGGAAGGAGATATGAAAACTGAGGAACAAATTGAAGCAAAGGAAGAGATAGATTCATCTAAATTAGCTGGTGATGAAGGTAAATTCAAGAAAAAGACCCTGTCAGAGGAAGAAGCTGCTGTGCTTATCCAGTCTGCCTATCATGGGTATGAGGTGAGAAAATGGGAACCACTGAAGAAACTGAGGCTACTAGCTGATGTTCGTCAGCAGGTGGCTGATGTGCAGAATCAGATTCAGATCCTGGAGTCTTCTTCTGATCTTCAAAGAGATGACAAGCAGAAAGTGGTAATTGGAGAAACCATAATGAGGCTTCTGCTAAAATTGGACACAATTCAGGTTTGTGTATTTTAGTCCTTTACTATTTTTTGTATTATTTTCCTAATGAATGAACTTTAGAGGAAAATTTAAACTTGTTATTATAGTAGATATGAAAGACAATTTTTTTTTTTTTTATCAACTTAATGTCATTCTATGTTCTCCTTTATTGCTAGACTATTTGTTTTGCATTGTAGTTTATAATTTGTTTTTTTACCATATATCAGGGCTTGCACCCAATTGTTAGAGATTTAAGAAAATCCTTGGCAAGGGAGCTTGTAAGCCTACAGGATAAGCTAGATTCTCTGATGATTAACAAGTCTGAAAAATCCATTGAGGAGGTGTCCTCCACCACCACCACCACCACTAAACGTATAGAACAGCACACTGTTGAGACCTCTAATAGTTTGTGCCTGCAAGAGGAGGAAGCAGTGGAAGTAGCAGGATTTGGCGAAAGCTCTCCTGAGGGAAGCTGCAATGGTAAGCCTGGAATGGTAGAGGCACACGAAAGCATGCCTTGCCCTTTGTCGATCCTCCAAAGTGAGGAAACTTCGGGGTCTACCTTTACTGACACGAGTGTTGTTGTGCCTAAGGAGGCTGAGCCAGAGCAAATTATGGAACAAAAAGATGAGGTACTGAATTGTGAGCTAAATGTTTGTCAAGAAACATTGAAGGATGTAGAAAATGAAAATATTGTATATTCTGAGCAATCCAGTGAACTTCCTTTGGTTGAAGAAGAGAAGATCAAATCTGAGATGGAATTTACACAAGGAGGAACTGATGAGAACACTACTGTTTATGAGTCTGACAAGGACAATCAAATTGGAGCGGGACAAAGTGAGGTTGAACAAAGTGAAGTAGAATCTAACATGTCAGTGGATGCTATTTTGCAAACTCAGGTTGATTTGATGGGAACAGATGAAAGGCGTGAAGTGTTAGATGATGGCCCTGCTGCTTCTGAATTTGAGAGGCACGAACAAGTTGAAACTGGTGGAGAGGGGAAATGTAATGTCACAGTTGGTGTGATCTCACCAGATGATGAAACTCAAACTGTAAGTCAATTGGAGCTGCAGGCACTGGACATCGATGAAGAGAAGTCTATTGCAGAATCTTTAGATTGGGAAAATGTTGGCAATCAGAAGAATGAGAAACTTCCTGGCGATGCAACACTTGAACTAGCAGTGGAATCACCACCAATACTAAGAGAAAGCAATGAAGTGCCAACTTGGGAGAATAAAGATAATGATGAGCAGCCTCTTGTAGCAATCGGGGAAGAGAAGAAAGTGGAAGAAGAGGCAGAACATGAAAGCCAAGATGAAAAAGTGCTGATTGACCAGGTAATTGGAGTTGAAATTGTGGAAGATAATGATGAGCAGCCTCTTGTAGCAATCGGGGAGGAGAAGAACAAGGCGGAAGAGGCAGAACATGAAAGCCAGAATAATAAAGTGCTGATTGACCAGGCTAATGGGTCTGAAATTGAAAGTGAGGTTCCACTGCATTTAGAGAAAGTTGAAGGGGAAGGAGAGCCATTACCTCTATCACCTACTGCCAGCCAGGTCTCTGTTGATGAGTGCAACATAGGTGTGGAAAGTGATGAAAAGCTTATCGAAGAGAACAAGAAATTGAGGGAGATGATGGAGAAGTTGATTGCAGCAGGAAAAGAGCAGTTGACTGTTATATCCAACTTGACTGTAAGAGTAAGAGACTTGGAGAAACAGTTGGCTAGGAAGAAGAAACCGAGGAGAAAACCAGCCTTATCTAGATCTTCTCGTGTCAAACCAGCTAATAAAGCCCTTAAGGAGAGGGCTATTGGTGTTGCAGTGTAGCGTCTCTGGTTCTCAAAAGTAGTCATAACTGTGTCCGCGTGATGCTAAGGTTGTGTTGGGTTGAATTGCTTTGTATTGTGTCTTGAACTTATAATATTATTGTATATTTACTAATGGAGTTAATAATTCCGTTCATAATTTGTTGGCTCTATGAAACATATGATTGATTCAGATTGTCATCCTAAACATTTCATGTTTTTGTATATTTGCTAATATATATAAATCAGACCGCCGTTTTCTATGCTAATGGAAGCTATTTAAATTTTGTATGTGCTTTGTGAACCAGATGCTTGCACAATCTCTGCACTAATAAATCAGAATGCCCCTTTACACATTAATCTTTATCTTGTTCAATATGGCTGCGCAGAAACTAGATCATTTTTTAGCATAGTTCAGTTAATGCCTTTGAAATCACGTCCAGTGCTAATTATTAGTGTAGTTCTTTTACTGCAACCAGAGCTGAAAGAAGAACAGGTAAAGTTACTGACGCATCAACCTTATGTCTACCATAGAAAGCCAACTCCTGCAGCTTGGCAATCTTTTTGATAATAGTGGAAGCCACCGAAAATAATAAAAATCAATGGAGAGGAACATCGTACTACAGCCATTTTCCTTACTGAGAGGCAATCAAACTAGATGAAAGGCCTGATGCTACTTGCTTCGAATACTGAAGTCTACTTGTTGGGATAGAAGCACGGCAAGTCTGACTGGAAGCTGGAACTGTTTATAAAGAGGTCCTCTCTTTTACTATATGAAATGCAACCCGTGGTCTGTTATCCTGTACCTAAATTAATTACAGCCATCCTTAAAGGCTTAGCTTTGGAGGCCTCGAGATCTTTTTTGTTTCTCTCCTGGCTTCAAGTTGCTCTAGAGGCTGTTCTATAATTATTGTACCGTATATTTTGGTGTCATATATATACGTTTTTTTGGTAGCAAAAAAAAAAATTCGGAGTGCCACTACATCTATAACTAGTTTTTTTAGGCGGGCTTTTGTAAATCACTATTAGAAATATTTATATTAAACAATAATATGACTATCACTTTGTTGGGTACGTTTTGTGACAAAGGCTAAAAATATAAAAAATGGCTCAAATCTCTTCTTGGGTTGTTTAGAAATGATTATTTGTGGAGAGCCAAACTAGAAATTCCACATACGAATGTTGTTTTAACAAGAGAAATAAAAATTATAATAGCACAAATGTAGAAAATGCACTTAGAACATCAGATCTGAAATTTTGACTCACAAATAGTAATAAGAGAAAATACTTTGACTCACATACAGTTATAAGAGGAAATTAAGAAACACCATGAGAGAGAGAGAGAGTAGGTTCCTTTATACCAGTATTTACACTCCCAAGTTTTAGAATATTGAGAACTGTTGCTATCTAAGTAGGCTTATACTCCAAAGTTTCAGCTCTTGTTAAATGTATATTATGATTGGGCTTTAGGCCCAACTAGTTTCCTTGTATAGCACACTTGTACTTGTACTACATTTTACTTGTACTGCACATATATGTCTTCTATATAAAGGCATTGCATGTATATTCCTTGATTAAGAAATACAATACAATTATTCAGTATTTCTAACATGGTATCAGAGCCACTGCTCTGACTTTTTTTTTAGCAGTCTTGTCTCTCTTGGTGTTACTCCACCCTTATCGCTTCCGCTGTCACAACAGCCACTGCAGCCACTCACCGTTGAACCTACGACGTCTCTCAGCTGTTGTCCTTAGGTTCCGGAACTGCAGCCGCCGTCGTTGAGGAGTCCCGCACCACATAGACCACTGCAATCATCGTCTCTGCCGTGCATCTTCCTCCGATAACGTTTTTGCACATACCACCGTGATCGTCTTGCCTCGATCTATGCATTCGTGGAAGTCTTGCAAGCATCGGAGCCTGCACGCAATCTCATGCGCCGCCTGAAGAAGCAGTGCCTCAGTCATGCGCCTTACGCACCCTCACGTGCCACCCTCAATCCTATTGACATCATCCGTGACGTCATCTTGCCACGTCACCTAGGGCTGACGTCACCGTTGACTAGACCGTTGACTTTGACCATTGACCAGAGTTGACTTTGACTGAGGTTTGACTTTGACCGTTGACTTTTCTACTGGTTGACTTTTTACAGTCCAGGTTCTCCTTACCCAGTTTTTCACGTAGATTTCATTTTTGCAGTATGTTTTTGCATATTATGTTTCTAAATGGATAAAAAGGATGTTTTTCTTCCTCGCCCCATCGATACTATATTGGAGGGGAACAAGAATTACTTATCTTGGTCTCAAACTATGCACAGTTTTCTTAAGGGTTGCATGCTCTGGCATTACTGTACTGGTGCAATTACCATTCCTGTCAAGGGAGCAAGTGAAGAAGATGCTGCCTTCCTTGGTCGCATGATTGAATGGGATAGTCACAACCACATAATCCTTACATGGATTCGGAACACTTCCATTCCCTCCATCTCCAATCTGTTGGGCAGCTTTGATGATGCAAAATCAACATGGGATATGTTGGGCAAAAGGTACTCCACTACTCACGAATCCATGAAATATCAGTTGGTAGTTGAATTGCATTAACTTCGACAAGAATCAGGGCAATCCATCAATGACTACTATGATTAGCTTCGCTTCATTTGGGACCAAATTGACCTTTCTGATCCAATTTGGGCATGCTCAAAAGATGCTCAGCAATATGCTACAGTTAGAGATGAATTTCGTCTCTATGAATTCCTAATGTCTCTTCACAAGGACTTTGAGCCTATCCGAGGTCAGCTTCTTAATCGCAGTCCTCATCCCTCTCTTGATACTGCTGTAAACGAGTTGGTTAGAGAATAAGCTCGGCTTGCAACCCTTCAAGCCCAGAATAAGTTCAATGTTTTGGCTATTACTCCTTCTGCTCCTTTCATTGAACAACCTCAGCAATCAGGTGATTCCTCTGGCTGTAGCAATCGTCGCAAGTAGACCAACAAGAAGTTCTGCAATTATTGCAAGCGTCCTGGCCACACCATTGAGACTTGTTACCGTCGCAACAAATCTACTGCTGCTGCTGCTAATACTGAGCCTACTCTGCCGATGCCTTCTATTTCAGCTGAGTCCCAGTCTTCTGGATCCACTATCAACCTCTCCCTTACTGAACTACAAGAGATCATAACTCAGGCTGTTCGTATGGCTGGTAATGCATCTCTTTCCACCGCTCTCTCAGTTTTGCCTGGTAAGTCTCAAACTTGGCTTTTTGATTCTGCCTGTTGCAATCACATGACACCCCACTCATCCTTATTCTCCAAACTTGACCCTGCACCACATCCTCTTAATATTCATATAGCTGATGGTTTCACCATGCATGGGAATAGTCTAGGTTTTGTTTTGACCTCTAACCTCTCTATTCCTGGGGTCTTCCATGTACCTGACCTATCCTATAATTTGTGCTCTGTGGGACAATTAGTTGAACTAGGATATCGCCTTATTTTTTACTATTCTGGGTGTATTGTGCAGGATTCGAGGACAGGGCAAGAGCTTGGGACCGGTCTTAGGGTTGGGCGTATGCAATGGCGGAGCTAGGATTTTAGTTTAGAGGGGGCAAAATTAAAAAAATAATATTAAAAGTAAAATTAATCTAAAAAATATTAATTAATAATAATAACAAAATAAATAAATAATTACAAGAAAATATGAATATATTTTATAGTATTAAAATAAATAAACAAAAATAACCAATTCATAGTCATAGCTACTACAAATTTTACTAACTGATATGGTAAAAATGTGATTAGTGTTACTTAAACAATATAATAAATATATGTTTGAAATTATTTTTTTGTGGTTGGTGAGATGCCAATTTGTAAAATATAAGTAATAAAATTTGTAATATATTTAATATCACTCAATAATAAAATGTTGAAGATATCATGAAAATTGTGAAAATAATGATATTAAATAAATAAAAAAAACAGTGAAATAGGTGCAACACTGGGACAGACAAAAGCTGCTTATAACTTATACGAATAGTTAAATTGGTGAAAAGGTATATGGTTTGGTCTTTGAAAGTAATTTCCTTTTCCTTTCTTTTTCCTGTCACTTTCAAGTGGGAGTTCTTTTTTTCTTTTTCTTTTTTTTTCTCTATGTCAGGGAGTAACTAGAGTAGACTACAAATGCAAGGATATTTTTAGGAGTCAGGGGAGGCAGGTGCCCCCCCTCGCCCCCCTCTGGCTCCGCCCCTGCGTATGTTTCCCGTGGACAATCTTCATCTTCCACCTGTTGCTCCTGTCTCTGTTGCTGCTGCAGCTGCTACAGTTTCTTCCTTACCTTCTCTCGCACTTTGGCATTCTCGTCTTGGTCATGCCTCATCTACTCGGGTACAACAGTTAGCTTTTAAGGGTCTGTTGGGTTTTGTGTCCAAAGACAATTTTGATTGTACTTCATGCCAGTTAGGTAAACAACCAGCTTTACCTTTCAATAATAGTGAATCTATCTCTAATAGTATTTTTGAGTTAATTCATTCTGATGTTTGGGGACCTTATCCTGTTACTAGTATTGGTGGATCTCGTTATTTTGTTGTTTTTATTGATGATTATTCTCATTATAGTTGGATCTTTCCTATAAAATCTCGTTCTGAAATCTTACCAATATACAGTAACTTTGCAAAAATGGTTGAAACACAATTCTCCAAACATATCAAAACTTTTCGTTTTGATAATGCTCTTGAATATACTCAATATGCTTTTCAAGCTTTGTTACATTCCTTTGGCACTGTACATCATCTAACCTGTCCAGGCACCTCTCAACAAAATGGTCGAGCCGAAAGAAAACTTCGCCATATTCTTGACACTGTCCGTGCTCTACTTCTTTCTGCGAAAGTTCCTGCCCCATTTTGGGGTGAAGCCGCTCTTCATGCTGTTCATGCCATTAATCGCATTCCAAACACTGTCATCCATAATTAGACTCCGTACGAGCGCCTTTTTGGGTCACCTCCTGACTATCATTACCTTCGCTTCTTCGGATTTGCTTGTTTCGTTCTTTTTCAGCCTCATGAGCACAACAAACTTGAGCCTCGATCTAGACTTTGTTGTTTCCTTAGTTATGGTGAAACTCAAAAAGAGTATCAGTGCTATGATCCTCTCTCTCATCGTCTTCGTGTTTCTCCTAATGTTGTCTTTTGGGAACACCGCTTGTTTGTTGAACTCTCTCACTTTCGTTCTTCCCTAACTAACTCTTCTGTTTTAGAAATCTTTCCAGATGAGTCTCTTGTTCCTTCCACAGATACTCTTGATCCTCCTTTGGACTTCTCTATTCAATCTCCAGATATTTTTGATGATTCTCCTAGACAGGTTGTAGATGAACAGGTTGATGACGAGCTACCCCACCTTGAGCCTAGGTCCCCTGCTCCTGTTCCGCCTGAAGATCCTCCATAAGACATTCCACCTCGCCACTCAACCCGGGTAAGATCCATTCCTGCACATTTACTTGACTATCATTGTTACACTGTCCTTGCTACACTCTATGAGCCTCAAACCTATCGTGAGGCCTCTACTAACCCTTTATGGCAGATTGTAATGAAAGAGGAATTTGATGCATTAACCAAAAACCATACTTGGGATCTGGTTACTCTCCTTCCTAGTTAGTCTGTGGTTGGTTGTAAGTGGATCTATAAGATCAAGACTCGCTCTAATGGGTCCATCAAGCGCTACAAGGCTCGTCTTGTTGCAAAAGGTTTTACACAGGAGTATGAGATTGATTATGAAGAGACTTTTGCTCCAGTTGCCCGTATCTCCTCTGTTCGTGCCCTCTTAGCTGTTGCCGCTGTTAGTAAATGGGATCTTTTTCAGATGGATGTTAAAAATGCCTTCCTTAATAGGGATCTGCATGAAGAAGTCTATATGCAACCTCCTCTTGGTCTTTCTGTTGAAACAAATAAGGTTTGTCGCCTTCGACGTGCACTTTATGGCCTTAAACAAGCTCCACGAGCTTGGTTTGCCAAGTTCAGCTCCACCATCTTTCGCTTGGGTTACACTACTAGTCCTTATGATTCTGCCTTATTTCTTCGTCGCAATGATAAAGGCACAATTTTACTTCTCCTATATATGGATGATATGATCATAACTGGTGATGACCTCAGTGGCATTCAAGAACTCAAGAATTTTCTTAGTCAGCAGTTTGAGATGAAAGATCTTGGACATCTCAGCTATTTCTTGGGTCTTGAGATCACTCGTTCCACAGATGGTCTTTATATTACTCAAGCCAAGTATGCATCTGACCTTTTATCTCGAGTTGGACTCACTGACAGCAAGACTGTTGACACTCCAGTTGAACTTAATGCACATCTGACTCCCTCGGGGGGGAAACCATTGTTTAATCCCTCTCTTTACAAACGATTGGTTGGCAGCCTAGTTTATCTCACAGTTACTTGTCCAGACATTTCTTATGCTGTTCATCAGGTGAGCCAGTATCTGTCTGCTCCACGATCGACTCACTATGCTGCTGTTTTGCACATTCTACGATACTTGAAGGGCACTCTTTTCCATGGCTTTTTCTACTCAGCTCAGTCTCCTCTTGTACTCCGTGCATTCTCTGACGCTGATTGGGCAGGAGATCCCACTAATCGCAAGTCCACTACAGGTTATTGTTTTCTTCTTGGTTCTTCTTTGATTTCTTGGCGAAGTAAGAAACAAACTTTCGTGGCCCGCTCCAGTACTGAAGTAGAATATCATGCTCTTGCTGACACCACATCTGAGCTCCTTTGGCTACGATGGCTTCTTAAGGATTTGGGTGTGTCCACATCCTCTGCTACTCCCCTTTATTGTGACAACCATAGTGCCATTCATATTGCTCACAGTGACGTCTTCCATGAGCGGACTAAACACATCGAAATTGATTGTCATTTTATCCATTCTCATCTTGTCTATGGTGCTCTCAAGCTTTTCTCCGTCTCCTCCAAAGATCAACTTGCAGATATCTTCACCAAGGCACTTCTTAAGGGACGCACTCGTGATTTGGTTGACAACCTCAAGCTGGTCTCACATCCACCTTGAGTTTGAGGGGGGCTGTTAAATGTATATTATGATTGGGTTTTAGGCCCAGCTAGTTTCCTTGTATAGCACACTTGTACTTGTACTACACTTTACTTGTACCGCACACATATGCCTCCTATATAAAGGCATTGCATGTATATTCCTTGATTAAGAAATACAATACAATTATTCAGTATTTCTAACAGCTCTAAAGGGCAACAAGTGGCTAGTTTGTTTTGAATTTGATTTAGGCTTTTCTATTGAGCTTGGGGTTCTCTTAGTTATTAGTTTTTGGTCAATATAAGAATCTTTGGACTCCAAGATGTTAATCAAAGAGATTATGGTCATATTTGCTTCAATTGGGCAAAAGGGTTGACATTTTTTTTTATACATAATTTGGGAGATGAAGTGGCCTAAATTCTTGGGCTAATGTTTCCAAGTAATGGCAAGTCCTTGGAGGTTGCATTTGGTTGGTGTAGCAAACAAGGCTAGCCACTTAGGGTCAGCTATTTGTTTAATAAGGCCAAAAAATGGTAGATCAGAAAACTTGGGTCATAAACAGCCAAAGCATAACAACTCTTTTGGGGTGAAAATTCCAGGTAAAATACCTCCTTCATTAGCTTGAGGTGTTAGCAGTATCCATTGCCCACTTAGTAGCACATACTGATTAGACTCATGAAAAAGATACAAAAAAAATGCAGGCACTGGACATCGATGAAGAGAAGTCTATTGCAGAATCTTTAGATTGGGAAAATGTTGGCAATCAGAAGAATGAGAAACTTCCTGGCGATGCAACACTTGAACTAGCAGTGGAATCACCACCAATACTAAGAGAAAGCAATGAAGTGCCAACTTGGGAGAATAAAGATAATGATGAGCAGCCTCTTGTAGCAATCGGGGAAGAGAAGAAAGTGGAAGAAGAGGCGGAACATGAAAGCCAAGATGAAAAAGTGCTGATTGACCAGGTAATTGGAGTTGAAATTGTGGAAGATAATGATGAGCAGCCTCTTGTAGCAATCGGGGAGGAGAAGAACAAGGCAGAAGAGGCAGAACATGAAAGCCAGAATAATAAAGTGCTGATTGACCAGGCTAATGGGTCTGAAATTGAAAGTGAGGTTCCACTGCATTTAGAGAAAGTTGAAGGGGAAGGAGAGCCATTACCTCTATCACCTACTGCCAGCCAGGTCTCTGTTGATGAGTGCAACATAGGTGTGGAAAGTGATGAAAAGCTTATCGAAGAAAACAAGAAATTGAGGGAGATGATGGAGAAGTTGATTGCAGCAGGAAAAGAGCAGTTGACTGTTATATCCAACTTGACTGTAAGAGTAAGAGACTTGGAGAAACAGTTGGCTAGGAAGAAGAAACCGAGGAGAAAACCAGCCTTATCTAGATCTTCGCGTGTCAAACCAGCTAATAAAGCCCTTAAGGAGAGGGCTATTGGTGTTGCAGTGTAGTGTCTCTGGTTCTCAAAAGTAGTCATAACTGTGTCCGCGTGATGCTTAGGTTGTGTTGGGTTGAATTGCTTTGTATTGTGTCTTGAACTTATAATATTTTTGTATATTTACTAATGGAGTTAATAATTCTGCTCATAATTTGTTGGCTCTATGAAACATATGATTGTTTCAGATTGTCATCCTAAACACTTCATGTTTTTGTATATTTGCTAATATATATAAATCAGACCGCCGTTTTCTATGCTAATGGAAGCTATTTATATTTTGTATGTGCTTTGTGAACCAGATGCTTGCACAATCTCTGCACTAATAAATCAGAATGCCCCTTTACACATTAATCTTTATCTTGTTCAATTTGGCTGCGCAGAAACTAGATCATTTTTTAGCATAGTTCAGTTAATGCCTTTGAAATCATATCCACTGCTAATTATTAGTGTAGTTCTTTTACTGCAACCAGAGCTGAAAGAAGAACAGGTAAAGTTACCGATGCATCAACCTTATGTCTACCATAGAAAGCCAACTCCTGCAGCTTGGCAATCTTTTCGATAATAGTGGAAGCCACCGAAAACAATAAAAATCAATGGAGAGGAACATCGTACTACAGCCATTGTCCTTACTGAGAGGCAATCAAACTAGATGAAAGGCCTGATACTACTTGCTTCGAATACTGAAGTCTACTTATTGGGATGGAAGCACGGCAAGTCTGACTAGAAGCTGGAACTGTTTATAAAGAGGTCCTCTCTTTTACTAGATTAAATGCAACCCGTGGTCTGTTATCATGTACCTAAGTTAATTACAGCCATCCTTAGAGCCTTAGCTTTGTAGGCCTAGAGATCCTTTTTGTTTCTCTCTTGGCTTCAAGTTGCTCTGGAGGCTGTTCTATAATTATTGTACCGTATATTTTGGTGTCATATTTATACTTTTCTTTTTGGTAGCAAAAAAATGATTCAGAGTGCCACTTCATCTATAGTTTTTTTAGGCAGGCTCGTGTAAATCACTATTAGAAATATTTATATTAAACAATAATATGACCATATCACTTTGTTGGGTACGCATTCTGACATGGGCTAAAAATGGAAAAATGGCCCAAACCTCTTTTTGGATTATTTAAAAATGATTATTTGTGGAGAGTCAAACTAGAAACTCCACACATACGATGAACAAAGCGATGTTGCTTTAACAAGAGAAATCAAATTTATAATAGCAAAAATGTAGAAAATGCACTTAGAACGTCAAGTCTGAAATTTTGACTCACAAACAGTAATAAGAGAAAATACTTTGACTCACAGATAGTAATAAGAGGAAATTAAGAAACGTCACGAGGGAGAGAGGTCATATTTGCTTTAATTAGGCAAAAGGGTTGACATGTTTTTTTTTATACATAATTTGGGAGATGAAGTGGCCTAAATTCTTGGGCTAATGTTTCCAAGTAATGGCAAGTCCTTGGAGGCTGCATTTGGTTGGTGTAGCAGACAATGCTAGCCACTTAGGTTCAACTATTTGTTTAAGTCCAAAAAATGGTAGATCAGAAAACTTGGGCCATAGATAGCCAAAGCATAATGACTCTTTTGGGGTGAAAATTCCAGGTAAAATACCTCCTCCATTAGTTTGAGGTGCTAGTAGGGTCCCTTGCCTACTTTGTAGCACATACTGATTAGACTCATGAAAAATATACAAAAGAAATGAGTCATACTCTCCAAAACCACACTCTCTTATTTTTCCTAATATGTCACATATGCTTGGGCCATACTTAAAAGAATAAAAAAAAATTATATATATAACATATGAAATTGGGCCCACAAGGTGGTCAGGCTTGTAGAAAATGTGTGGTGAAAATGACCATAAAAAAACTTCCACCTTTAATTCAGAGTTAATTTTTTCTATATAATTTAGAATAAGGACCAACAATAATTCACAGGATAGTAGTCTAAAAGGCATGCTCAAGATATATAAGGTCTGTTGTAGAAAAGTAACAAAATATCATTTCAAATTAAAAGCATATTGTGAATTCTAGTTAATTTAACTGGTAAAGTCTCAAATAGTTAAATAAGAGATTTGTAATTCAATCCTCACCTATACCAAAAACTTATTGGTGTCTTGGTTTGATGATAAAAGACTATCATCAGGAGTAGACACCATTAGTTAGAACTCTCTTAAAAAAATAAAATTAAAAGCATAAAATATTTGATATACATTGTAATGACTAATGAGTACTGTGCGGCGCCCGAACTGTTAGGCCCACTCAGTCCCAAGTCTCCACTCCAAAACGCACCATCATTGGGCCCAATCCTCATTCACCCTAAGGCCCAACCCTTGCTATCACAGCTCGGGGGCGCCGGGCTTCACTATTAAGTTGTGATCGGCACACTTTTTGCCGAGCATGTCCGGAGATGTCATTAAACGGTGCATCGATTGTGTTCGGCTCAAAGAAGGCCCTTCAGGCGCCACCACCTAGCTCTAACCTGAAGTGGGCACCAAGTCCCAAAGCCACCCAGGCCCAGACTCACACTTACCATCCCCTGATTGGACCCTCCGTAGCACTAAGCACGCACTAACCCTGCCGAGCTGCCGACGAAGGTGGGAACCAAGTCCCGAAGCCACCCATACCAGGCCTCCCACTTAGAGAAAATCCTACTGGACCCCCGTTGCACAAACATGAAGGCATTGATAACCTACGCCTGAGTTGAGCACTATAAATAAGAGGGAAGGGTAAGAAGAAGTGGTGGGTCGAAAAGAGGAGGAAAAGAGAAGAGGGGTAGCAGAGAAGTAAGAGAGATAGTCCGAGAGGAGTTGAAGGAAAGTTTGTATTGCCGAGAAGGAGAAAAGTGATCTCATTGAGGCCTTGGTTATAGAACTGCCCATAGTAGGAAATTCAGCCCAACAAACAAATAAGTTGTGAGCCCAAGTGGGGTTGAGCCCATTGGCCCCATTTGCGCCTCGCACAAGTACTATTAATGTGGCTCCTTGCATAAGTAACAAACCCAAGCAATATCCATGAGTAATTAGGTCAACAATGGACATCCAAATTGATAATACACTAGTTCTTGCCTTAATTTATTAATTTATAAATATTATTTATAAGTAGACATATTATAAAAAAGTATTTTTCATTTAAAACAAAAGGTATTATTAATATAATATAAAGAAGGTTTTTTATTATTATTGTAGGAATATTGGGTCCGGGAGCCCATCGTTTGTTTATATTACAAATCTATGGCCCAATCTGAGAACAAGGAGTTGTCCTAGGAAAAGAAATCTTTGTTAGACAAGGTTGTGTTAGTGAATAGAAGTCAACTTTGACCATAAGAGTTCAAGGAGTAGGTCAAGGATAAATTCGTCCTCGGCTAACCAATGCCGAGGTCCAAAGAGGTTGTCTGTTACTCAGGATGATATTACAGGAAGTATCGTCGATGTTGATAAGCATTGTAAGAGTAATGAATAGGTTAATGCCCTAAAATATCTAAAGAGAAAGCTGCTATCTTTGCATTAAATGCGCTGCAGCTAACACTCTGACCGCATTAATGTGAAGATGATACCTGAACAGTAGAAGCCTTACAGCTACTACATGAAGACTTCTGGAAGGAGGTGATGGGACAAGCATCCAGACCAACCATCTAGCATGCACGTGGAAGGTGGAGATGAAAAGGAAGGGGGTATAAATGGAGAAGGAGGCAACAAGACGAGGAGATCGAGAGGAAAAGGGTCCTTACAATTATTATTATTATTGTTTTATGTTATCTTCTTTTAATTTGGGAATTAAATTTAATAAGTTAGCTAGTTCCCCTCCCCCCCGGCGGGGCGCGTCTCTTGAAAGCATAAGTTTTAAATATTAGAATAAGAAAACCACATGAGCAATTTTCAATTAACCACCTAGTTCAAAATTTATGTATTTGATCTATCTGGATTTTAATTTGCTTGATATTCTGTTCATCCATGTTATTACGAAAGCAAGCTGAAATGAAAAATAAATAAATAAATCATTTTATTTTATTAAATTTTAGGAGTTACTTTAATTTGTTAAAGCTTTTTTTAGTAATTTAATTATATAGAATAAGCTAATTCCATGTGCGCAATTTGATTGGTGCATCTAGCATAAATGGTTGGCTTATAATTTACTTAAACGGACAATCAGCACAAACATAATGGAGGGGCTAACCATCCAAACAATTCATAACTTTAGGGGTAAAATTTAAATTTTAAAATTTTAGAGTGTAAAATCCAAAGACCTCCAAAATTTAAGGGCATACTTTGCAATTTAACATTCTATTTATTTTCTTTATCAAATAAAGTAGAAAAACTATTTATAAAAAAATAAAATAGAAAAATAACTTTAAAAAGGAAAAGAAGATTGATAGAACACGAAGAAATTAACACAATTGGTAAATTTTTTTGTTGACAAATAAAAAATATGGGGCTCAATTCCTACCTAAAAAAAAAAATTTGATATCTTGATTTAATGATAAAGAGTAATTATTTGTTGTGTGTAGCCAAATAATAGTGGGTTTATGCAAAATAGAAATAGACAACTCAACAAACAATTACATAGAGAGAACAAAAATTTATGTGGTTTGGCCAAAAGGGGTCGAGGAAAAAGTTTCACTAATATAAGAAAGAGATTATAAAGGTGGTACCAAAACACTCTCACAAAAGCCCAAGTCTCAAATAGACCAAAAAAACTCTCAATCACCAAAAGTACATGACTAGAGAAACTTGAAAATCTCACAAAGTCACGCCTTAGAACTCTGTACAAAATAACAAAGAATAGAGAAAGCCCTGTTCTAATAACCAAAGTTGCGGCTGCCTTTGATCACCGATACATCAATTGCCGCATAATATATATATTCTGTTGCTTGTGTATTAGGGTTGTCGCAAGATACCACAATTTTGGCTAATTAAAGTTGAGCTGTGGTGTACAATAACAGATTCCAAGTTGGACTTGGATTTCTTAAGTCAGCATAATAAACCAACAAGGACTAGGTTTACAAGTCCTTCCAAGAGACGAACTATTCAAACCACCACATCAACCATCCTAATCCTGCTCCTTTTCGGAGAAGCATAAAACCGATAACACAACTCTATAAAAACAAAACAAAATCTTTTTTTTATTCTTTTTTTTTTTTTTTTTTTTTTTTTATATCAACAAAACTTAGACCTACATATACGATTCCTTAAATTCTGTAATTCGTGAAATTTGTTTTTCAAGGTTGTGACAGGATGGTTCAGCCATCTCCTTCTGTGAGTGGAAAATTTAGAGTTTTGGAGGTTAATCTTCAATCTGCTTATCTGAACTCTAAAAAGATCACAAAGACTTATGTGTATGCATATATTTGCCCAGAAGCGAAGATCCAAACCAAGGTTAATTCCACTAGAGGCTCAAACCCCATATGGGACGAGAAGTTTGTGTTTTCAATCTCTGATAACTCTTCTATGCTATGCGAGATTTACCAGGCACGTAGATGGCGTAAAGACTCGTTCATAGGGAAGGCTAAGTGTGACCTACACTCACTATTTGAAAGCATTAAGATTAAGGAAGAGGAGTGCAAGTATGATACTGGTGATGAAGATCCTTGCTATGATACTGCTGAGGAAGATCTTAGGTATGATACTGCTGATGAAGATCCTTGGTCTTATAACATGGATGATGGTACGAGTGAGAGTAATGATCACAGTAATTCCGATGGGATTGATGAAGAAGAGGAATCTGCAGAACAGAAGGTATCAACTTCTCTTAAGGTGTTCAAGGGTTCGAAGAATGTGGGAATCTTGAATGTGGAATTGGCTTTGAAGGGATACATATCATGTGTTGGAAACTCTAAGTGCCCAAATATGGCTATGGCGTATGATGATTTCATGGCATATCAAAGCGGGAACGTGAACACCAAAAAGAAACATCAATCTTGGCTGTGCTTCATTGCTTTGTAGTACATAATCATGTGGACGGTTGGACAAAATTTACAATTAGACTTTCGTTATTTATTAATTTTGGTATTTAATTTGAAATTTTCAGAATTTTAGGTTAACAATTATTATTTCCTTTTGTTTTTAAGGTGCTTTTAATGTTTTTAAGGTCAAATTATGGTTAGGTATTAATTATAATTTATTTTAGAATATATTTTCTTATCAGTCAAGTTTTATGTTTTGTTTTTTATTTTCTAAAAAGAGTTATGTTCTGCTTCTTGATACTTCCGCATCCCATATCAAACTTTATTTTCTTCTTTTCACCTCCCAATTATTTATGTCTAGCAAATAGCCAACCTCTATTTTTCTTTTTCTTTTTCTTTGCCTTTGTTTTTGTGAACTTTCTATGTATCTGAAATTCAGTATGCCAACATTTATCTTAATTAAGACTTATGATTTAGTAATTGTAACTATCTAATCAATTATTATGTCAATTTTCTTTAAATAACTTTCTTTAATTTTGTATGTACTACGTTCATGCATGCCAATACCAAGGCAAAAGCCATTGATTATTGTTATATGTTGATCTAGGACAAGATATGAGGTTTAATTTTTATTGTACGTTAAATTTTAAATTTTTATGCAATTTTCAATATTTTATGATTTAGGTTTTTATTTCCTTGATTTTAGGTGTTTTTAAGGGGTTTCTAGTCAAATTAGAGTTCGTTTATGATAGTGTATCAATGACGATCTCTTTTAGAATTTTTTTATTTGAAGATTAAGTTTTTTGGATCCTTTAAATAGGCAAGCAAAATGTAAAGTAATTTGTATACTAGACACAAGCTTTACCCTTTGTGATTTAACTCAAGGGTTATTTTATTTTAAATAGGCATTGTTTAACAACAAATCAAATATAATATTTTGACATTTTTTTATTATTATCTCTTAGGTCTTTTTTGTGTCGTGATCACTAAATTTTTTTTAAAAAAATCTATTAAAGAAAACCCAGAATTTCTTGCAACATTGATCCCAAATTATCCAAAGAAATACAAAATCAACAAATCAATTTAGTTACATAGTAAGGGTAGGTGTGGAATTGGATAGATATTAAGTTTGGACGTTATTGATTAAGAAAATAAATCTTCAACATAGAGATTTAAATACATTGACAAAGCTTGGGACTAATACTCTAGTGTATTAGAATCAACATGATACAAGTATATAACCAATTTTGGACATGTGTCCACATCCAATTGGGTCTAGTGCACTAGACCCAAACTGTGTTTGAATGTCACAATTGCTAGCGATATAATCATACAATCACATAGTTATAACTTGGCTTAGCATTTGTATTTTGGTAAGGCAATGCCTTGGGCTAAATTCAAAGAAAAAAAAAAGAACTAGCTGATTCTTATTTGAGCCATTGTTGCCATTTTCATCAAGAAAATTTTGTAGTTTTTGAGTTAATATACCTTTTTGATAAATTCAATTGATGTACTTAAGAATGTATAGGTGACATTGGCTTGAAATCAAAGAAAATTAGTAAATCTGCCACTTAGCCAAAAAATAGAAGATAAAAAAAAAAAAAAAAAAAAAAAATCTGAAATCTTTCTAAGATTTAAAAGATGAAAAAAGTTAAAGGATGCTCTAAGGATATTGATTTAGGAAATATATTTAGAAACTTTTTATGGTACAAGAAAAAACTTTCGATATATATATATATATTACAGTTTTTTATATTTCCCATTAAAGTGGTATAAAAACTTTCTTAATATAGTATATTAACAAATGTCTTAAAGGCACTCATTAACAGGACCCTTAAAAGATCATTACCCATAAATAGAGAATAATGTAACTTTTTTTTTTTGTTGAGAATACTAAGTATTTTTTAACACACACACAGGGAGATGAGAGAATGTTTTTTAAAGAAACTTACAGCGGTGTATATCTAAAAAAGAATGAAATAACTAACTCATTTGGAAGTGTAAGTTGTATATATATTTTGTTATACTTGAAAACATAACAAAAAATAGGCAAATAGTATTGGTACAAACCGACAAAGAGACCAAAATTATTCAATTATAAAGTACTATTAAGAGTTTTGCATCTCAATAGTGTATATAAATAAATATAAATATATATATATATATATATATATTGTATCTCAGTAGTGTAGAGAGAGAGAGAGACAGAGAGAGAGTGTGTTACAAGTTAAGACAAGGATCTCAAATGTGAATAGCTAATTTTATTAAGTGGGTCCTTTTACTTTATCTAGCTTTTCTTCTGACTAGTTGGCATTAGTAATATAAGTTCCCTTAGCTGAATGATTCAAAATTCGGCCAATCCGATCAATACGGTCCGTATCATTTTTTTTTTTGGATAAAATACGGACCGTATCACTGGCTTTGCCTAATTGTCACCAATGTTTGTTACTTTAAAGAAAGCCTCTAAAGTCTAAAGATACATTAATATATTCCACACTTCCAACTCTGTTCTCTATAGTCTATACTATATAAATGAGTTCCATTCCCAGAGACACTCTGCATAAGCAATAAGAACAGAACACAGAGAGCGAAGAGCTAGCTGCAAGTGCTGCCACTTCATTTCTCCTTAGAAGAATGGACATGAACAACTACGCTGATCTTTGCCCCGACGGGTACATAGCTATCTCTTTTTCTTTAGTTTTTTGTTCTGAGTTTGTCATGAATTCTACTAATAGTTCAAGTCCATTTTTGTGCTAAGTTCTTTCCGGAGAAAGTTTAAACAAGAACGTTTTGGTGTTTTACTTACATATGCATTGCTTATGTGCCTTAATCATTTACTTGTTTTGGTGCTTTAATAAATAACAACTGCTTATCAGCTTATGTGACTTCAATTAATGTTCCATTTATCTTGCATATTCAAGTACAGTTTGGTGGGGGGGAGTTTTTTTAAACTGTATATATATAGCCAAGAAGATTGTGGCACAAAATCTAGAATTTATCTTTAATTTTTGTTTGTGTCTGTAGGACATCAAGACTTGTTCAATGCATTGTATTCAGTTAACCCAAAAAAATGATCAGTCTTTTTTTGGTTTGGACATGGAAACTTTTGGTTAGGGTGCCAATAAAGATTATGGACATTATTTTGTTCAAAAAATAAAAAAATGATGATGCTGGCTCTCATCCAAACTTTAGGCTTCCAAGAAGTTGAGGATAAGAATTGAAGTAATGAAAGTTTTTGATCTTGTAAAAGGTTTTTGTTTTCTGGGAAATAGTTGAAATTTGGGATTGATCAAATTATGGATGATTCTTTGAGGGTCAACCCCATCAAAAGTTTGTAACTTTGTTGATTCTTTGAGTTTCTGAATTTTTGTTTTTTTTTGTTTTTTTGTTTTTTTGTGACAATTGAGTTTCTGAATTGATATTTGCAATGGATTTATTTCTTCTATATTGTCAATCCAAGCATCCAACAGATCTTAGATTTCATGATCCCTGACCATTAACTTACCTAATAATAAATGTTAAATTTTTTAGATGAAAATTAAATTCAATTAAAAATTAATGCATGAATTAAATGTAACTCACGATTAAAGGTAACATTACTCCAATTCGTTAGCAATATGTGATTCACTTCGCTACTTCTGGTACGATTATAAGATAGCTGCATCTTTAAGCATAAGACAAATATTTGGTTAGCCCATTCCAAGTCCAACTTTGTTGAAAATTGAGACAACAAGTATCTTCATTGTCTTAATACATGCCAAAAAAATGCAAATGCACAGTGACACAGTTTGATTTAATTCCATTTAAAACTATGTGGTGTATGTATTCTGAAGCAATTTATATTCTATTTTTAGGAATGAGCAAGAACTCCGTTCATACACCAAATGGCTTGCTGTTTTTGGCTTTGTGTTTGGAACTCTGCTTACCATTCTCAAATGGAAGTATCAAAGCCCGGATATATCCCTATTCGGCATACATGGTGCACTCATGTTGCTCTTAATAATAGATGTATGTATCTTCACTATATCAATGGCAGTGACAATACTACCAAATTTCAACAGAACCCATCACCCTTTCTTCAAGGGTGTGTTTCTCATTTCCGGAGTTTTTGCATGTGACTTAATTTTGTTGATGCTTGTTCCTCCTTTTGGGTGGTTCATCTTCACTATATGCGCATTTGTTCTAGTATTGTTACTTTATCGCTCACGCGAACAGATTCTCCGACGCTGTCAAGAAACCCTTGAACTAATGTGGCACTCCACTCCAGAGGCATTCCACAGTTTATGTGATTGGTTCCGACAGTGTTTCCAATCAGTCTGGACAACAGTTTCACGAGCATCCACTGAATCCTCGATGCCTACTCCCAATGTGGTAGGACCAATGAATAATGTCTAGGGAGATCACGAGTTTCTAATTTAGTACATTTGGTGTACTACTATTCTATGTGAGAAGAAGTGTTAGTATATCAGATGTGCAGAAAAATTTTCTCTCTTATAAATAGATTTAAAATATGATATCATATTTGGAGGCAAAGGAATAAATGAGTTTGTGTCTGAGGAATTCATCTCGAATGATGTAGGGTGATACAGAGCGCTTTGTCATTTGTTAAGAATCCATGTTGAGCCAGGTTCTTGGGCTGCTTAACTTATCTTGGTCTTGATTTGTAAGCTTTGTGATAAATCATAGTTAAGGATTCTAGTTGGTAGGCTCAGCTCTGGTTGGAGCTTGACCTTGGTTGTGTATGGTATCAGCTATCGGGGTTCTAGGACTGCATAGTCCTTTTCTGTGGGCTGAAATTTGTTTGTAGTGCTACTAGGTGCTGCTGAGTTTTAAGTTGTTTGTATTTTCTTTTTGGTTTAATAATACATTATCTTTTTCATTCAAATTCTTTTTTGGAATATGTTTATTGTGTTTTTGGCTTCAAATCCTCAAACACAATTACTCAGATTATTGATTAAAAAAAAAATTATACTATTGGCATTAAAAGAATATGAATGACCTTGATTTGAAAATATACTCCGAAGTCAATCTGTCCCTTACATTATATTTTTTGATTTTGTAGTTTCTAATGTTTAGATTTAGACTACTTTAAATTATAAATCACATGAATTTAAATTCGCACTCGAAATTGGCCTTCAAATAAGAAGTTATTTGGGTTTTTTCAAAAAAGAAAAAAAAATATGTACATGGATTGGGCCCAAATCGTGATGGGTCCAAATAATTCAAATGTATTCTTATTCCAAAGCCCAAATGTTTGTCAATCAAGCTGCAAAATTGGTACAAAAAGAAGCCCAAAATAACATAAATAACACAACAAAGTTAACTCGGTTTGTTTAACTCAACTGACAACGATGATTGATGAGTATGTTCACTTCCTCTCCTTCACTAGCCAAATCTAGTTTCTAGCCAAATCTAGTTTCAATCGCATCATCACTCTTCTAAAATTATATCCCTAGTGCAAATTACTTTTCTCATACGATTGTAAATATATGGCTGCCAGGGCTGGCTCAACAACTTTTGGGGCCTTAGGCGAAAATTTTAAATGAGGTCTTTTTATAATTAAATATTAATCAAATAATATATATATATATATATATATATTGAATTTTTTTTATTTAAAATTTATTTTTCTTGCATTTTGAGATGCAAAATGACTAATTAAGTTTTTGTATTTAAGGTCCTCTAACATTTATTTTTCAATTGATAATATAGTTAATTCACTTAATTTTTCTTGTGACATAGTAGACCTTAAAGTCGTGACCAATTTAAAGTTTAAACCTGCACAAATAAAAATTAATTTAATGTATGATTTAATAAATTAGTGTCACTATAATATAAATGAGTTGAAATGATACACATCAAATTATTAATTGATATAATAATTTATAATGATAGATAAAGTGTCAGATTAAAAAAAAAAAAAAAAGTGAGAAACCGTTAGCTACTCCACTACTCCCATCATCCTATAGCTAAGTTTTAAAGAAAAAATGTGTCCTATCAATTATCATGGCAGAGGTCCAAAGAGAGGCAGAACAGAAAAGCTATCATAGCTACAAAAAACATGTCCCATCCCCTCAAACAATTGTGCAGTGCAGCAATGAAAGTGTGAAACAAACAAACATATATATAAATATAAATATATATATATATATATATAATTTAAGTGAAATAAATAGAAGTCTAGAAGACTATGAGTCTTGTTCCTCATAAAAAAGAAAAAGAAATAACCCCCCCCCCCCCCCCCCCCCCCCCCCAAAAAAAAAAGCTGACCCTAGTTTATATGATTTTGTGTGATTTACATAGATTTTCTAAGCTATTAATTGGCTAAAAGATAGAGAGAATTGGAGAATTTAGACAAGAGGGAATCTTTGTGTACAAAGATATTAAAATTTTAATTGAATGATTTGATCAACATTTCTCAAATATACCATTGCTCCAAAACCCATTAAACATAGATAAGTCATTCATGCATATTGAGGTGAGGTTCTTTGGAAAGGGGATGAGGTTGAACTCGTTATGGATAGCGATCTGCCAAATGGGGATAGATATGGACTTGATCCAAATAGCGGGGAAATGGCAGTGGTTGAAATCCGAAAAGAGATGTTGTGGTTATGGATGACATCGTTGCGAAGAGAGGTGAAGCGATGGTTGTGGCAATTGAGGAGGTTAGCAGTGGTGTGGTGAATAAAGATAAGGTGGCAACGAAAGATGAGGCAGAATTGAAGGGGAAAGAAAAGGAATGGGTTGAGGAAGAGGTGGAGGATCAGAATCTGAGAAAGGTAGGTAAGGGGCAGAGGAGATAGGGTTTGCAGTGGCGATGGTGGTGGTGGAGGAGGAGGATGAGGGGATGAAGGGGAAGGGGGAAGGGGTGGTCCAAATGGGGAAGCGGAGGATCCAAATGAGAAGAAGGAGACAGTGGCAGTGGGTGGGTTTGAGAAGGAGAAGGGGGAAGGTGTGGACTGTGAGGAGGAGAAGGAGGTGGAAATGGAGCATTCAAATGTGAAACCTAACATGGTTACTCACTCACTCACTCTAGTTTTGGGCAAGTGATTTGATTTGGGGTTTTGAAAAAAAAAAATGAAAAAAAAAATGAGGGTTTTGTAGTTTTTGGCTTTGGGGGGCTAAATGGTAATTTGCCATCCCTTCTAGCTTTTTCTTTGGTTAAATTGAAAATGAGGAAAATTGGTTCCTAAAATTTATCTTGTGAATGCAATTAGTCTCTCAAGTTTCAATTGAGCACTATTGGTCTCTCAAGTTTAAAAAATAAGCATTGTTAGTCCTTCTATTAACTATTGTTAGTATTATTGCTTATATGGCTAACGGAATAGTGACGTGACATCTTTTTGACTTATTTGACATTGTTTAATTTAAAAAAAAAAATTAAAGTAAATTTATATATCATAAATTCATAATCTCACTGTCATAGGTCAATCAAATAAGTAATAACCAAATCAAATTTGAATCTCCAAATCCACAATCAATAACAATAATACCTATACCTATACCTATAGATAAATAAATAATTTAAATCTGTTATCAAATGACTTGCTAATCTTATATCCTAACATGGCTTTGATCATTGAACATACAATCCTAAACCAACCTTTATGCTTTACAGATCCAAATTGGTATAAAGACCCAATCCACACCATATGAGACCCTTGTTTCCTTTACTCTCTCTCTCTTTCTCTCAAATTCAAACTCTATTATCTCAAACTAAAATTTTCTCTGATGTTTCACTTGTCCTATATATATATATATATAAACATATTCTTAGATATCACACAAAATTCTTCTCTATGCACTGAGCATCTATGAAAGCTCTTTAATTCCATGACCCAATTATGGGTTACAAGGACAATCCGTATGTATTTCTTGCTCTTTCTCAAAAATTTAGGACTATTTTTTTTATTAATTGATTAACTAAATTGGAAAATTTTCTGGTACCGTGATGAGGATGTTTTGCCATTGATGGACGTCAATGATGTATAGTGGGATGGGGACAAATTTAAATCATTATTATGAGTATCATTGATTTTTGATTTGGACATTCAAATTTGATTTGGTTTGATTTGGGTATTACTTATTTGATCAAGCTGTGAGATTATGAATTTATGATGTGTAAATTTACTTTTAAAATTTATTAATAAAATAATGCCACATAAGCTAAAAGATATCATGTCACCGTTCTGTTAGTCATATAAGTAATAATACTAACATTGGTTAACAAAAGGACTAACAATGCTTTTTTTTTTTTTTTAATTAATTTGTGTGATCAATAGTGCTCACTTGAAACTTGAGAGATCAATTGTGCTCACAGGATAAACTTTAAGGACCAATATTGTAGTTTCACCAAAAAAAAGGGAGGGAAAAAGTTTTTGTAGGGTCCACTCTTTTTGTAATCCCAAAATTTATACACATGTAAAATATATTTCCTCTTTATTTTTTTAAAGAAAATTAAATCCAAACATATTTTCCTTTCTCATCTCTTCTATTATCTAAAGTCTATGGGAAACAATAACATTTCATAACAAACTGCTAGATTTCTTGTGTTTACTTCATCCATATAATCGAAACTAGACAAAATAGTAATACACCTTGCCCTTTTGTCATAGTGATGTCATACATAAGTTAATGATGCAAACATATATCGTTGCTTCTATAAACGATGACAAATTATGATTTAAATATGTTAGTGGTGTATCGTTGAAAATCAAGTGATACGAGTTTAATAACTCCTACCTTTTTTTTTTGAATCATAATAACTCCTAACTTTGTTTGTACATTCAGTCACCAATAAGTCACATTTATAAATTCATTTTATCATTTATGGGTCCAAAATGATATGGATGTAGGTTTTTTTTCCCCAAATACATTTGAAGGAAATCAACATTTTTTGCACTTTATTACTTCTATTAACAATTGTATCAATTTCAAATTAGTGACAGAGTAAGTATTTAACTCTAGATGGTAAATTATGCGATACAAACATAACCAAGTATGTATACACGTGATTCTCAAAAACAAAAAAAAAAAGTATGTATACACGTGTTTCTATATATAAAGTTATATACACACACGTTCAAACATAAACGTATGCATATGGATATGCATATACAAATACACAGATTAAAAATCTAAATCAACAGCTAATAATTTATTAAAGTTTAAAACAACTAAATTAATAAATTAATTTTGTGTGTACAAAAATTAAGAAAATAATAATAATAAGTTAAAAATTATCATGGCTTTGAGTAGAGTTTATGGGGGTGTTTTTGACATAAAAGAAAAAAAAAAAGAGTGGTAACTGGAAATTTTTTTTATCATTAATTTCAAATAGTGCTTCTTATTTACCCTTTTTTTCCCACTAAGTTTACTATTATTTTTCTCTCTATCTTTAATAAAGGTTAATGGTGAATCGTTGTAAAAGTTCAATGTTTTAGCCAATAAACTTTGGACTTTCTTTACATAATACTAGCATTTATAACTTTCACATTATTACTTCTCCAAATAGAGATTGCAAAAAACCTGAATATGCATTATTATTTTTTTTTTAAAAAAAACCCAAACCATGGACGTGATAAATCTGTCTCTTTACTGTCCTTGTAGAGAGATCTAAAAATCTAAATATTATCTGAGATATACCGCTTGTAATGACTTACAATATAATTAACGGTATACTATCAACAGTCTATTTATTTATTATTCGAAAAACAAAATATAATATCAATGAACTAAGTGAATCAAAAATGATTATGTGCATAATGCTTTGCTACATTAGGACTAATACATGAAAATCTCAAAAGTTGATTATCCTAAGAGCAACATATTCGTATTAATATTGTGGACATTTCCATTAATACTTGCCCTCCAAAAAGTTGTTTATATATATGGTTACAATAGATATTTTAGTATACTTTTATTTGTATTTTAGTTGGAAAACGTTTGATTTTCTTCATATAATACCATCATTAAATACTCGCACATGCTTAATTCTCCTAATATTTGTCTCTCCATTTTCCTGGTAGATCCAATTAGGAAGTATTCATGCTATGAAGATAGAAATGTTTTGCACTAAAAGCTTAATGTTAAGGCCAGGATTCTTGTACCCTTCCAAAATCACGTGATACATGTTCTATGCCTCCTAACTTTGCTTTTATTAACGATGGTATCAAGTTTCAATCAATTGGGAGTGAGGACTTGACTCTAGATGGTAAATTATGTGATACACGAATAAACAAGACCATAGACATGTGTACAAATACATACAAACAACCATAGACATAACCATATACATATGCATATACAAAATTTTTGAAAAAAATAAATTATTGTATGGAATCTCAATGCATCCTCAATCAATCAACATTTAAGTTTGACACATTCTTAACACATACTTGATCAATTGCGAATCGTAGAATCGGAATTTGATTTGATGGGATTTTCATTAAGCCTAGCTATGCAAATGGGTTTTTGTAACCCTATAGTATTGCCTGTATAAAAGGCCTACTAAGCACGACTTTTAGCATGTTGTGTAGGTAACTTGTACTATTAAAAGAGAAAATCCTAACCTTCACCTATTTAGCAAGTTGATTCAGAAGCAAATAGAGAATGTTCTTCCACGGTGTTGTTGTCATAATATAGATCAAGTTTAAAGACATAGAGTCATCTCAGGGTTTGCTATGGAGATCAAAGCTTCACATGGGTACTTGAAGTCATGTGCAAAATGTTCACGTACAATAGAGTTCATATATCGAAGAATCCAAGGATTTGGAGCCACATTAAGTGTGCCTTTGACATTAGTTTACTTGGCTTTTTGCTAAAAGTAGACTAAAGTATACTTATATTTTGAAAATATGAAGGAAAAAATATGTGAGGTCTTAAAAAGTCGTTCATAAGCAAAAAAAGCTAAAAGGTAAACAAAAATACTAGATACAAATAGACACTAAGAAATGTCAGTAAGCTCTACAAGTGGTAGGAAACTAGACTATGATTACTATATTTTGAAAAACTCCAATTCTATATATAGTGAATATGTTTTTCTTAGGATTAGTGGCAAAACCCCTACAGTGGTTTTCCTTTTGAATAGTTCCATGCGTCATCATTTGTTGTATCGTTTGTTTGGTTGTTTATTGTTTTTCATATAGTGTAACGTATGTTTCTTTCTAGACTATGGTTATTAACCTAAAAATCAATCTAAATTCTTAACCGATTACTTTAACAAGTTGATTAATTCTGTTATAAAATCAACTGGGGCCTAAAAGTTTCCTAATAAACTCATTTCACCACATGTTCTTATAAAGCAATTTAAAATATTCTTAAAGCCAACAACAAAGGAAGAAGCAATTTGATATTTTGTACTAACACAAAGATTCATATTGTACATGTAAATCAAAGTCTGTTTATCCAATAACAAATATTGCTTCGTCACAATAGTTTACACTCGCCTAAATGGGTTTGAGATGGTGAAGAAATGTATTTTTGACTTGATTAGAATTTTAGCTCATTTATGAAAACCAAATTAATTGTCAGTGGCCCAAAACCCATGAAAGCCAAGTGGAAATTCAAGTGTTTTGAGACTTCAAGTCTTGCAATAAGTGCATCATCTTCTCCTATCCTCTTAGGATCCAGAATTACAAGATAGCACCTTTGTATTGAAATGGCATACTACAATACAGAGAAATACAAGAAAGGAAAAAACACCCATTTAAGCGCAGTCCATATAAATACATAATGTAGTCACCAAGACTTATCAGTCTTTTAAGATAGGCTTTAGATAGTAAAGAGGAATGTTTGACAAACCACAAAATTGGTTTAATTATGACACAAGATAAACAAAAAAATAAAACCAATTTAATTTTGAATTGGTTTTGCTTTATTTAGTTTGTCTTTTAAATTTTTAGTGGGAATATATAAATGTGAAACCATTGAAATTTAAAAATGCAATTTTTGAGGGAATGTATTTAATAGAACCAAACTAGCACTTGCTTTTTAATATATAAATATATATTTCTATTTTGAACCAATTGTTTCTATATATATATATATATAAAGAAAAAAAAAATCAAACTAAAAACTGATCAAATTTAAATCTAGTTTTTGGTGGGAATAGAAAAATTATTAGATACTTCTAGAATATCATAAATGCGTAGTCCCCCTTCTCATATGAATGGTGGATCCTATCATGAATTTAATTAATGAGACCCATCATTCATGTGAGAAGAGGGAGTACACATTTATAGTACTCCAGGAGTATACAATAATTTCCCGTGGGAATATATAAATGTGAAAACATTAAAATTTCAAACCAAAACTTGATTTTTTTTTTTTTTTAATAAAAATATATTCAATCCCATTTTGAACCAATTTTTTTGAATAAAAAATTTTCATACTAAAAACAACTTAAACCTGTTAAATTTAAAACTAGTTTCTGGTGGAAATATATAAATGTGAAAACACTAAAATTTAAAACTATAATTTTTGAGGGAATATGCTTTTTTTTTTTCTTTTGTGAGGTGGAGGGGGAAATAATAGAATCAAATTATCACTTGACTTTTTATATAGAAATATATATAATATTATTATAAACCATTTTTTCAAAATTTTTAAAAAAATGTCCAACTAAAAAGGACTAAAACTAGTTATATATTGGTTGACTTGGTTTTGTGGTTTGCAAAAGCTTAGTAAGCAACGATTGTCTCACAGTCTTTATGTTCACGCTTCATACATATTAGATAATCATTTATAAAGTGTGGACATTAAGTATGTATATATATATATGTGTGTGTGTGCGCGCGCGTGTGTGTATACTATATCAACTGGATATTCATTAGCTAAGCTTGCAAATTAGCTTACACTAAAATTATGCAGTTTTGTTGATGAGATAAATGATCAAGACATTGCTCACCTCAACCACAAGAAGATTTCGATCCATCATCCTCGTCGTCCCCTTTAGGAACAAAAATAGGCTCACCAATAAATCTCCGGCAACCAACAGACCATGTATGGGCAAATATTGATTTAACACATTGCGCTTCACGTGGTATCAAATGGAAAATGTGACAATGTTTGGCGAGACCCAGAATAATTGTTTTTGTTTTTGTTTCCGGAGAATGCTGGGCTAATCACAGGAAAATCTATTGACCTTTTTCCATTGATTAATCAAAGGCTCCACACAACATTTTTTGTCAATTCCCATCAGTGTCTAATTGAATAGACTCCTGCATATGTGATAGGATATTTAATAAGATGTATGCTAATTGGAAATTGTACAGAATCCTTCACATGGTTCATTGCTAACTCAGAATGTACTTCGGTTTTTTGTTTTTTTGGACACAAGGAATTCAAACTAATTTATGTAAGCGTTACAAGCATAGAATGTGCTATATGGCATTGTTATATTAATATATTTATACCCAAACATAAATATATATATATATATATATATATATGAGCGTACACATACATTATGGATGTATAATCTAGAGAAAGAGAGAGTACCTGAACAAGACAGGGCAGCAACTCGTGTTCACCTTCATATACGTTCATAATGGAAGGGTCTAGCTTACCACTCTGCCAATTATATCCTGTTCAATGCAAGTGTCCATACTTACTGTCAAAAAGATGTGCAACATGGCTCATGGTAGCAATAATATGCTCCAAAGTGAAACTAAACAATATGAAGGTGTGTATTAGAAAATCACGTTATCATAATTTTGGCCATGTTTGGTGTGCAATATATTTTTTAAAACAACCAAATTAACAAGTTGTTATTGATTCTCATATAAACTCATTACTAATATCGTTTTTTTTTATTTTTTTTTATCTAACAATAACAACTTGCTACCTTAACAGTTGTGAAATTTTTTATGCCTTATTGCCTTCGGACTTTTTGCTTTATATTTGTATTAGATTGAATACAGATCATCTTATCCCGTATGTGGAACTCATGTGCTCTACCATGTGGACAAGGAGGAAAGGGTAGAGAAAATGGAAATGAATTGATTTCTTATAGTTTCTCAGTTTTGGGCCTAGGATAATCTCACTTGTGGTAGTTTCTACATTGGCCCAAATCTTATTCTAGGCCTCTTAAGTCACTAAAGGGCAGAGATTTTTTTTTTTTTTTTTTTTGTTAACTATGTCATTCAATTGAGCTGCTTTCAAAGATCTTGACAGATCAAAAAAGAGAAAAAATCAGAACTTGCCAAAGCAAATAACTAGACTTGTTAAAAAACTACGTACCAAATACTTTTTGAAAGCTGAACCACTAGTATAAGGAAGTGGCAGCAGTGTGTGGAATATCTCCAATGATATCAGCATTATCAGTGAACCCAAGTAAGCCCACATTTCCCAAAAATTTTCTTCCTCGATTTCCAAATAAATCTGGTAAAGCTCGAGATTGGACAGTGCCTGTTTCACAGTTTTGGTTGCTACATGGTGGCAATGCTTTGAGATTAAGTATGTGATTATACAGAGCACAACATGCCTACTTGTACATCTTTTTTTGGGGGGGGTCTAAAAGAAATTAGTACTCATCATTTCTTGCTAATCCATGTATCAAAATAGTATAATTGAGAACAATTTAATAAGAATTTGAAAAAAGAAATGGCCTTTGTAAACTTCCAAGTTTTATCATTTCTTTCCCATGACCAATTGACAAATCAAATGGAGGTGCCATTAAAAGTGTACTTCATACTAAAGCTAAACAATCATTCTATATCATATCTCATTAACTTTAAGATGCACATATGTATGTACTAATGCAATCAGAGAACAAATTAAAGAGATCAGAGAGCCACAACAATGAAGTAAAAGTGATTTGCTTTATGTGCATTTCATTACCAACAACATCAAGCCTGATTCAATTAGCGAATAATATGCAATGAGTATCTGTAAAAGCCCAATCATGGGGATGTTGAACTCTTGCTTATTCATCATCAACTCGAAATTTGAATCATATTCTGCAAAAGATAATTATATGATAAAAGTTATAAATTTGTCGTGAATTATACATTAAATGATAGTCATGCATGACTTATTCAATTAGGACCATAAAATGTAAAAGAACTGCGAGGCACAGTAGCATATCCTCTGCAATGCATGATGTTGTAATAAGTCTATTCGTGCGAGCATCGACCTTATAATGAGACAACAGTCGCTTTGGAGGCATTTTGAACACTCCTGTGAATGTTTAACCAAAGAGAAAAAAATAAATTAGACACATCAATTTCATCTACAATTTTAAATGTCAACTAAATGATATGTGATGACATCCTACCCTTACTGTGACATTGGATTGTAGATTTAATCTAAGTTGCTTTACATAATTAAAATAAATTAATGATTGAAGGGTCCTAGACTGAAATCTTTTTAGTACAAATTTAGAAGAAAAATAAAAATAATAGTAAACTTCTACTGCTTGTTGAAAACTACAACGGCAAAAGAACAAATACAGGAAATCTCAGAGAATTGCAAAGATGATAGAAACTAGACCATCCAATGTGTCTAGTTGGTATCCGACTAAGCCCAAGTTGATTTTAATGAAAGATTAAACCATTTAGCCAGATCAGCTTGTTCATCCAAAGAGTATTAATGAAAGAAAGAGAATATTCTAAGGATTTGGTCATCGGAAATTACTTTGCATCCTACTGTCTTCTTGCTTATACGGTATAGACGGTCACCATTAGGTTATTCTGTGTTGGCGTGTCATATCTGTTGGGTATGTTTTAAAATTTAAGCCCATGATATTTTGTTGCAAAGCCCAAGCCCATGCTCTAGAATTTTCCTTGGCTGGCGTGGGAATTTTTGGCACCAAACAAAACCCTCAATTTTCTCATATTTCCTTATAAAATAGTCAGCCGCATCTTCCTATGTTTTGCAGAAAATACATAGCGGCTTGTGACATCAATGGGAAAGAAAATTCCTTTGCTTTTGCTTTTGCCTTTCCCTTTTTCACTTTAATCATCTTTAGCTACTTCTCATTGAAAAATATAGTTGTTAAAAAAAGAATAGATAATGATTAAAAAAAGAATAAATAATGAATGAAGAAATAATATTTAAATGAGATAGAGAATTTGTTAGAAGTGTATTTGAAAAAGTGAGTAGGTAAAAGCTAAATGTCATTGTTCATTCTCCAAATAGTATAAAAATTTGCTGAAACTGCTGGAGATGCTCTAAGACTATCAAAAAAAAAAATCCGGCATATATGGTATTAGTTAAAAATAATAAAACATATATTACTTTTGATACTTTAGCTACTTTGTTTTTGCTGAAAATTTTCTCTTAGGCATTTGTGACAAGTTAAAAACTCTGTTTGTGAATGCACATTAACAAAGTTGTCGTTTTATCTTGGAGAGCAACCACCTGAGCCATTTGCACCGACAAATTCATTCCAGCGGGGGCAAAATCGCTTCTTAAGGACAGCAGGTTTAATTTCGTGCCTCAGCAATAAGTTTTACTTAATTCTTAATTTTATACACTTCTATACTTGTCTATTTTGCTTATAAGTTAATTTGAGCATATCTTGTTTTATTGATATATAATTGATTTTGCTTTGTAACTTTGTTAATCAATTTGGACAATTTTCCAAACTATACTTCCAACAACGTATCTACCTCTTTTCAAAAGCGTGAGAAGTGGGATGGTCACCGGCTTAGAAGTTAGAGAGCGGACCACGGTTAAAAACTATAAAGGTGAAGAATGAACGTACAAAGCGGATAAATTTTTCAATGAAAGTTATTGCGTGCACTATCCGTCATCCATTTCCTCTAAAAACAGTCATGCCGTCCACGCTACATATAATTTGAAGAAAGCAATATCAAACAAAACTTCAACGGAGGACTTATGTTCCTCTGTACTCTTTCTAAGAAAGTAGAAAGTGGGCAAGCTTGAAGACTAATTCTTCATTAAAGGTACTTAGCAAATAAATGAATAAATAAAATAAAGACAAGGGCAATCGTGACTTTTTGTGAGTGGTGCATGCTATGTTGTGTGTGTGATAGAGTGTAAAATAAACAGCACTCAGGCTAGCTTTATAATATAGGCAAATGTGGTGATCACCTAAGGCCCCAAAGTACAAAATACCCCTAAATTTTAACCAATGTGATTATTACTTTTATTGTAATAGTATTAATTAAGGCTAAATTATCAAATGAGAGAGAGAGAGAGAGAGAGAGAGAAAAATGCTATGTTCATAACATTTTTCACAACAAATCCTAAGTAGCAAATTGTTATTGGCTGTTATTGGTGGGTTAAAAAAATAATTTCAGTAGTGGGTTCAAATTAGAACTAGTAACAACTTAACACCTAAGTTTTGTTGTGAATGTATCACTTCTAAAAAAAAATACACAAAATTTAAAATATTTTTCACATTAGTTGAGTAGGCAAATTTTTACTAATTCTCATCTAGGCCAACCATATCACTTTTTTTTACTTACCAATATCAATCTGCCACATCAATAGGTGTGAAAAGTTTTATCAAAATTTTTGTGTGTATATATATATACCACCTAAAATTTGTTGTGAAAATGTTGTATATGTAACACTTTTCATATGTTTTTCCTTTTTTCTTAATTTTTGTTACTTCAGATTTTGGATTTTAAAGAGGGAAACTTTCATTATTATTTTCAGATTCACTTCCAATTTTATAGTTGTGGAAGATTTTCAATATGAGAGATCACGCAGATATTGATTTTAAATCTATTGGGTGACTTCCGTCAAAACTACTGGGGAAAAAAGAGGTGGGGGAAAAAACACAATTGGGTGAAGAAGAATGTTTCCTGCACCAGACATTAGCACAATTCCTAATGTTTTATCATATCACCTTTGGCTACTCTATATGACTCCTCAATTCTTCGACGAGAAATCAAATAAATTATCGGGGGATGGTGATGCAAATGGATTCAATCAGATTGGAATTAAAATTAAAACAAGAGGTCCAGGCATGGAGATTAAAAAAAATGAAGATTCTGAATGATATACAAAAAGACATAGAAGATATTGACTAAACAATGGCCCAATATAGCAACAATAACACCACTCCTTATGAGGGCTTTGATGGTCCCCATCATATATAATTTCGACAATTTGGCTGTGGTAGTGGAATGTCACAAAGTCAAGTGCAGCCGTGATGATTATGATGGAGTTGGACCTAGTGGAGAAGGAAGCACTGATGATGTACCATAGCCGGAAAGGACAAGAAGACTCCCAGAATTTATGGCCCATGGTAACTATGGCCATGGTTTTAAGAGCCGGATCAGAACGGCCAATTTTAACTGGTCTGATAAAAACTGTAAAAATCAGTGGTTCAAATGTAAAAACTGCTGATTCAATCAGAAAAAATAGGAAACTAATATAATTTTGGACTTATGCATTTACTTAATTAATTTGAACTTGAAAATATAATTTTGCTAGCTGTGATTTAGTTTCATTATTGGCACTTATTCCAACTCTCATCTGGTCTATTTCCTTGATCAAATAAAATATAGTAGTACACCTAGTTAATTTAACATGCATATTATTAAATCTTATGGATCGGTACAATTTGTAAAAGAAGAGTAATGATATAGTCACAAACTATTTTATAACATTTTGACAAACTGATGTTTTGGCCAACTTTTTATTGGTTTTCATTTGGTTCTACCACTAACATCACTTTTTCATTTATCAATAACCACTTACAACATCAACAGTTTGAAAAAAAAAATTGTAAAAATGTTTGTATCTATAGCATTCTCTGCATGCCCATTCTTGAGGCAAATTTGCTAAATAGTATTTTTTAAGGAAAATTTTAGGAGAATAGAATGTGACTGAAGTTTTTTAGTTATGTAAACTCTTTTTGGAACTTGAATTTGTCCAACTTGAGTTTCAACCCAAAATCAAGTTTAGCAAACTCGGGTTCCAATTTATTATACAACATCAGATTGCCACGCAACCTAAAACTAATTGAAACTCAATTTTGATAAACTTGATTTTGGATTGGAACTCGAGTTTGACAAACTCAAGTTCCAGAAAAATTCTACATAACTAAATAACTTCGCTCTCGTACTATCCACCTAAAATTTTCCTTAAAATGTACTATTTAGCAATTTCTGCCCCATTCTTGAAGCTACTCTTTTAATCCAAAAAAAAAAAGTTTTATAAAATAAATAATGATTAGGCCAATTTTTGTTCAGTGATATATGTTGGTTGGCCCCTCGATGTAGGATTGTTGGACTTGTTCATTAGGAAACAGTCACACGGCCAAGTGAGAAGAAGACAAGTGCAGACCAGGTATGCTGCTATTTAATAGATTGCCCGTATTGCCTATATGCATGCTACTGCAAACCTTATATTTCTTATGTCGTTACATATTATATATGTGAGCTCATGTATAGGTCACAATTAGAATGATTAGTCTGGCAAGACATAGCATGTAGCCTCCTCATAGAAGGTTTTCAATGGTTGGGAAATAACCTTCAACCAAAGAAAATGCTCTTTATCTGTCTAAGAGTTCGGCTGATTTTTCTAGTCTTGTAATATATCAATTCCAGCACATTGCATAAGTTTGCGACTAATAATACAATAATAATATCGTTTACGGTGTCCCATGTTTTTGGTTCAATTCTCACCTCTCCTCTCCACTATCTACCTATTAAATTAAATTATAATAAAAGCGTAACAAAATTATAGTTTTTTATTTTTACAAGTGGAGTAAGTGCTAGGAAAAAAAAAAGCTCATTAATCATTAGAAAACTTCCTGGTATTTTCCTAAACACTCTAATATTAACAGAACCCAGGACTTCATTTAAAGCTAGTCAACTCTCAGCTGGTCTGTTTCCCCTAACTAAAGTACTTGTCCCCAAAAAAAAAAAAAAAAAAAAATTCCACTTTATACTTGTTGCTAGGAACGCGCTCGAGTAATCAAATAAATTTTTTTTTTTAAAGAAAATTAAATCCAAACACATTTTCCTTTCTCATCTCTTCTATTATCTAAAGTCTATGGGAAACAATAACATTTCATAACAAACTGCTAGATTTCTTGTGTTTACTTCATCCATATAATCGAAACTAGACAAAATAGTAATACACCTTGGCCTTTTGTCATAGTGATGTCATACATAAGTTAATGATGCAAACATATATCGTTGCTTCTATAAACGATGATAAATTATGATTTAAATATGTTAGTGGTGTATCGTTGAAAATCAAGTGATACGAATTTAATAACTCCTAACTTTGTTTGTACATTCAGTCACCAATAAGTCACATTTATAAATTCATTTTATCATTTATGGGTCCAAAATGATATGGAAGTAGGTTTTTTTTCCCCAAATACATTTGAAGGAAATCAACATTTTTTGCATTTTATTACTTCTATTAACAATTGTATCAAATTCAAATTAGTGATAGAGTAAGTATTTAACTCTAGATGGTAAATTATGCGATACAAACATAACCAACTATGTATACACATGCGTTTCTATATATAAAGTTATATACACACACGTTCAAACATAAACGTATGCATATGGATATGCATATACAAATACACAGATTAAAAATCTAAATTCAACAGCTAATAATTTATTAAAGTTTAAAACAACTAAATTAATAAATTAATTTTGTGTGTACAAAAATTAAGAAAAAAAAAATAATAAGTTAAAAATTATCATGGCTTTGAGTAGAGTTTATGGGGTGTTTTTGACATAAAAGAAAAAAAAAAGTGGTAATTGGAAATTTTTTTTATCATTAATTTCAAATAGTGCTTCTTATTTACCCTTTTTTTTTTCCACTAAGTTTACTATCATTTTTCTCTCTATCTTTAATAAAGGTTAATGGTGAATCGTTGTAAAAGTTCAATGTTTTAGCCAATAAACTTTGGACTTTCTTTTATTCTTTACATAATACTAGCATTTATAACTTTCACATTATTACTTCTCCAAATAGAGATTGCAAAAAACATGAATATGCATTATTATTTAAAAAAAAAAACCAAACCATGGACGTGATAAATCTGTCTCTTTACTGTCCTTGTAGAGAGATCTAAAAATCTAAATATTATCTGAGATATACCGCTTGTAATGACTTACAATATAATTAACAGTATACTAGCAACAGTCTATTTATTTATTATTCGAAAAACAAAATATAAGATCAATGAACTAAGTGAATCAAAAATGATTATGTGCATAATGCTTTGCTACATTAGGACTAATACATGAAAATCTCAAAAGTTGATTATCCTAAGAGCAACATATTCGTATTAATATTGTGGACATTTCCATCAATACTTGCCCTCCAAGAAGTTGTTTATATATATGGTTACAATAGATATTTTAGAATACTTTTATTTGTATTTTAGTTGGAAAACATTTGATTTTCTTCATATAATACCATCATTAAATACTCGCACATGGTTAATTCTCCTAATATTTGTCTCTCCATTTTCCTGGTAGATCCAATTAGGAAGTATTCATGCTATGAAGATAGAAATGTTTTGCACTAAAAGCTTAATGTTAAGGCCAGGATTCTTGTACGCTTCCAAAATCACGTGATACATGTTCTATGCCTCCTAACTTTGCTTCTATTAACGATGGTATCAAGTTTCAATCAATTGGGAGTGAGGACTTGACTCTAGATGGTAAATTATGTGATACACGAATAAACAAGACCATTGAAATGTGTACAAATACATATAAACAACCATAAACATAACCATATACATATGCATATACAAAATTTTTGAAAAAAATAAATTCTTGTATGGAATCTCAATGCATCCTCAATCAATCAACATTTAAGTTTGACACATTCTTAACACATACTTGATCAATTGAGAATCGTAGAATCAGAATTTGATTTGATGGGATTTTCATTAAGCCTAGCTATGCAAATGGGTTTTTGTAACCCTAATTGTATTGCCTGTATAAAAGGCCTACTAAGCACGACTTTTAGCATGTTGTGTAGGTAACTTGTACTATTAAAAGAGAAAATCCTAACCTTCACCTATTCAGCAAGTTGATTCAGAAGCAAATAGAGAATCTTCTTCCACGGTGTTGTTGTTGTCATAATACAGATCAAGTTTAAAGACATAGAGCCATTTCAGGGTTTGCTATGGAGATCAAAGCTTCACATGGGTACTTGAAGTCATGTGCAGAATGTTCATGTGCAATAGAGTTCATATATCGAAGAATCCAAGGATTTGTTCACTTTAAGTGTGCCTTTGACATTAGTTTACTTGGTTTTTTGCTAAAAGCGGACTAAAGTATACTTGTACTTTGAAAATATGAAGAAAAAAAGATGTGAGGTCTTAAAAAGTCGTTCATAATCAAAAAAGCTAAAAGGTAAACAAAAATACTAGATACAAACACACACTAAGAAATGTCAGTAAGCTCTACACGTGGTAGGAAACTAGAATATGATTACTATTTTGAAAAACTCCAATTCTATATATAGTGAGAGTTTAGATACGGATTATTCTCACATCTGCATCTTGTGTTTACATTTTGACGCTTTTTTCTTTTTTTTTTTTTGCTGCTGCGCACGCTTTTTGGGAGACAACGACTATTGTTCATGAACAGTAGCTGTTGTTTATTGACTTTTCAACCCTCTTTTATCAGTTCTATGGGTCCATGAACAGTGTACGGGACCCATAAACTTTCAGTAACTTTTTCATTAAAAATGGGTCTCACGGCACTATTCACACATTTAAAAATTATTTTGCTTCAGTACTTTTAGTTTTTAGTTTCAGCAACAATAAGTTGTATACAAACGGACCCATAGTGAATATGTTTTTCTTAGGATTAGTGGCTAAACCCCAACAGTGATTTTCCTTTTGAATAGTTCCATGCGTCATCATATGTTGTATCATTTGTTTAGTTGTTTATTGTTTTTCATATAGTGTAACGTATGTTTCTTTGTAGACTATGGTTATTAACCTAAAAAATCAATCTAAATTCTTAACCGATTACTTTAACAAGTCGATTAATTCTGTTATAAAATCAATTGGGGCCTAAAAGTTTCCTAATAAACTCATTTCACCACATGTTCTTATAAAGCAATTTAAATTCATAAAGCCAACAACAAAGAAAGAAGCAATTTGATATTTTGTACTAACACAAAGATTCATATTGTACATGTAAATGAAAGTCTATTTATCCAATAACACTACAAATATTACTTTGTCACAATAGTTTACACTCGCCTAAATGGGTTTGAGATGGTGAAGAAATGTATTTTTGACTTGATTAGAATTTTAGCTCATTTATGAAAACCAAATTACTTGTCAGTGGCCCAAAACCCATGAAAGCCAAGTGGAAAATTCAAGTGCTTTGAGACTTCAAGTCTTGCAATAAGTGCATCATCTTCTCCTATCCTCTTAGGATCCAGAATTACAAGATAGCACATTTGTATTGAAATGGCATACTACAATATAGAGAAATACAAGAAAGGAAAAAACACACATTTAAGCGCAGTTCATATAAATACATGGAAAATTATTAGGTATTCCCGGAGTTCCATAAATGCGTACTCCCCCCTCTCACATGAATGGTGGGTCCTACCATGAATTTAATTGACGGGACCCACCATTCATGTGAGAGGAGAGAGTACGCATTTATGATACTGCGGGAGTATACAATAATTTCCCTAAATACATAATGTAGTCACCAAGACTTATCAGTCTTTTAAGATAGGCTTTAGATAGTAAAGAGGAATGTTTGACAAACCAAAAAATTGGTTTAATTATGATACAAGATAAACAAAAAAAATAAAACCAATTTAATTTTGAATTGGTTTTGCTTTATTTAGTTTGTATTTTTAGTGGGAATATATAAATGTGAAACCATTGAAATTTAAAAATGCAAATTTTGAGGGAATGTATTTAATAGAACCAAACTAGCACTTGCTTTTTAATATATAAATATATATTCCCATTTTGAACCAATTGTTTCTGTATATATAAAAAAAGAAAAAAAAAAATCAAACTAATAGCTGATCAAATTTAAATCTAGTTTTTGGTGGGAATAGGAAAATTATTAGGTATTCCCGGAGTACCATAAATGCATAGTCCCCCCTCTCACATGAATGGTGGGTCCCACCATGAATTTAATTAGTGGGATTCACCATTCATGTGAGAGAAGGGAGTACGCATTTATGGTACTCCAAGAGTACACAATAATTTTCCGTGGGAATATATAAATGTGAAAACATTAAAATTTCAAACCAAAACTTAACTTTTTTTTTTTTTTTTTTAATTTTTGAGGGAATATACGGTTTGTTTTTTTTTTTTTTTTTTTTCCTTTTGTGAGGTGGAGGGGGAAATAATAGAATCAAATTATCACTTGACTTTTTATATAGAAATATATCTAATATCATTATAAACCATTTTTTCAAAATTTTTAAAAAATGTCCAACTAAAAAGGACTAAAACTAGTTAACTATTGTCTCACATTCTTTATGTTCACGCTTCATACATATTGGAAAATCATTTATAAAGTGTGGACATTAGGTATATATATATATATATATATATGTGCGTGTGTGTATACTATATCAACTGGATATTCATTAGCTAAGCTTGCAAATTAGCTTACACTAAAATTATGCAGTTTTGTTGATGAGATAAATGATCAAGACATTGCTCACCTCAACCACAAGAAGATTTCGATCCATCATCCTTGTCGTCCCCTTTAGGAACAAAAATAGGCTCACCAATAAATCTCCGACAACCAACAGACCATGTATGGGCAAATATTGATTTAACACATTGAGCTTCACGTGGTATCAAATGGAAAATGTGACAATGTTTGGCGAGACCCAGAATAATTGTTTTTGTTTTTGTTTCCGGAGAATGCTGGGCTAATCACAGGAAAATCTATTGACCTTTCTCCATTGATTAATCAAAGGCTCCACACAACATTTTTTGGCAATTCCCATCAGTGTCTAATTGAATAGACTCCTGCATATGTGATAGGATATTTAATAAGATGTATGCTAATTGAAAATTGTACAGAATCCTTCACATGGTTCATTGCTAACTCAGAATGTACTTCGGTTTTTTGTTTTTTTGGACACAAGGAATTCAAACTAATTTATGTAAGCGTTACAAGCATAGAATGTGCTATATGGCGTTGTTATATTAATATATTTATACCCAAACATATATATATATATATGAGCATACACATACATTATGGATGTATAATCTAGAGAAAGAGAGAGTACCTGAACAAGACAGGGCAGCAACTCGTGTTCACCTTCATTTACGTTCATAATGGAAGGGTCGAGCTTACCACTGTGCCAATTATATCCTGCTCAGTGCAAGTGTCCATACTTTCTGTCAAGAAGATGTGAAACATGGCTCATGGTAGCAATAATATGCTCAGTGAAACTAAACAATATGAAGGTGTGTATTAGAAAATCATGTTATCATAATTTTGGCCACGTTTGGTGTACTGTATATTTTCTACAACTGAATTAACAAGTTGTCACTGATTCTCATCTAAAGATTCTAAAACCATTACTAATATCATTTTTTTATCTAACAATTAACAACTTGCTACCTTAACAGTTGTGAAATTTTTTTGCCTTATTGCCTTTGGACTTTTTGCTTTATATTTGTATTAGATTGAATACAGATTATCTTATCCCGTATTTGGAGCTCATTTGCTCTACCATGTGGATAAGGAGGAAAGGGTAGAGAAAATGGAAATGAATTGATTTCTTATAGTTTCTCAGTTTTGGGCCTAGGACATTCTCACTTGTGGTAGTTTCTACATTGGCCCAAATCTTTTTTTAGGCCTCTTAAAGTCACTAAAGGGCAGAAATATTTTTATTAACTATGTCATTCAACTGAGCTGCTTTCAAAGATCTTGACAGATCAAAAAAGAGAAAAATTCAGAACTTGCCAAAGCAAATAACTAGACTTGTTAAAAAACTACGTACCAAATACTTTTTGAAAGTTGAACCACTGGTATGAGCAAGTGGCAGCAGTGTGTGGAATATCTCCAATGATATCAGCATTATCAGTGAACGCAAGTAAGCCCACATTTCCCAAAAATTTGCTTCCTCGATTTCCAAATAAATCTGGTAAAGCTCGAGATTGGAGAGTGCCTGTTGAAGCTCCTTCACAGTTTTGGTTGCGACATGGTGGCAATGCTTTTGAGATTAAGGATGTGATCGTACAGAGCACGACATGATTATACAGAGCACAACATGCCTACTTGTACATCTTCTTCTATTTTTGGGGGGGTCTAAAAGAAATTAGTACTCATCATTTCTTGCTAATCCATGTATCAAAATAGTATAATTGAGAACAATTTAATAAGAATTTGAAAAAAGAAAGGGAGAATTACAACTTACTCACTTGTGGTTTGACTAAAATTTAAGTTGTCTATTTGTAGTTTAAAAGTTAACACTTTGCCAGCCTAAAGTTTACCTTGTTAGGCTTCTGTAACTCACCTCTATACTTTCACCGTTAAAATAATAATAATAATAATAATATAAAATCAAGATCTAAAAGCATATTTCTTAAAATTGTGAAGTTTTGGCTTAAGAACATTCTTCCTCTCCATATAAGAACATTTTCAAGCCTATCAATTTATAGGTTTAATTTTTAGTTTATGTTCAAGATTTATGGTTTAGTTTTTAGTTTGGGTTTATGTTAAAAAATTCTAGGTTTACCAAATCTACCGAGATCATTAGCATAACCACCGCCATGGCCAAGATTATAAGCATTGGCAATTGCATAATTAGGTTGAACAAGAGGAGGAGCTGTTTGATACATATTTCGCTTCCTTTGACGCTGTCGTCGAATGAAAAAACAAAACAAAATTGACATGTATATATAACTAGTGCAGAGACAAATCTTCTTTTCTTAAACTATATAGGAAATGAGTTTATGGCCCAAAAAAAAAAAAAAATGATGACACAACGACATTTTCCTCTATGGCTCCCCCTTAATCCTTATATGTTGCTAAGGAGCTTTACGTACTTACTGCTCCATATGCGTGTCTAATCTATATCTATATATTACTAAAAGCTGAAGCGTAGCATTTAATGCTACTATACTCCCATTGAGCCACGTCGGTAGCAATGTCATTATCAATTTTTTTCCAATTTTTTAACATTTAAAGTGAATTAAAAACTCTATTATATTACAATCAAAATATCATATTTAATTTATCTTATTTTTAATTATTCTTATTTATTATTAAATTTTCAATTCCATTTTAACTTTTCATATCCCCACTAGTCTCTACCTTAACTTTCTTCAACCTTTCTCATTCCATTTCAACTTTTCATATCCCCACTACTCTCAATATTAATATTATTCTATCTTTTTATTTCCTTTATTTTTTACTCTTCTTATTCTTATCATCATGCTATAAAATTGTCATTCTCCCTCTTATTCCATGCATAATTTCTATTTTTCCACACACAAAAGCCTCTCTCTCTCTCTCTCTCTCTCTCTCTCTCTCTCTCTCTATATATATATATATATATTTTCCTTCAATTTTTGGTATATATATATTTTTTAATTTTAGTGTAACAGGTTAATCATCAAAACATACTGATGTAGTATTGAAAGCTTCACCAAATGCATTGTAGAAATCAGTTTTAGACTACTAGAAGTCAGTTAGTTTGCTAAAATTGGAATTGACAGGCAATCCAGCTTGATACGATTTAGTTTTATATTTTATGTTGTTATCTTTTTTATTCTCATTGGTTGTTAAATGTTATATTATTGCATTATAAAGATAGTATATATATTATTTTATTACATAGCATGACTAAAATAATATGGTGTTTATTGCTATACATTTCATTTTTATTATTTTATTCTCATCTCATCTTATTTTATTCAACATTTAAATTTAACAACATCCTCCATATCATAATTATTTATATTTTGTCTCATTTTTTTAAAAATTAAAATTATAATATTTTATTCAATAAATAAAAATTGTTCTTGTAAAGTCTTCCCATGAAATGTTACAATGCATCAATGGAAAAATGAAATACAAAACAAATATCAATTTAGAAACACTCAATTAAAATTAAAAAAAAAAAAAACAATTTTCTTATAAAATATTCCCATAAAACCTTACAATGCATTAATAGAAAAAGAGAATACAAAACACATGCTATTTTAGAAACACTAAATTTATAATAATAATAATAATAATAATAATAATAATAATAATAATAATAATAATATCAAACCAAACATATCATAAAATAATAAACTAATAGTTATGGATGTACTAACTTCATGGCAGCAAAATGGAATAAAATAAAAATAAAAATAAACGTTACAGTATGCAAATTTAGTACAGTAGAATTATCATCAAATTTGGGAAAACAATAGGATGTTAACAAAGAGGGAGAGAAAGAGATTAGTAAAAGAAATCAAATGTCAATTAAATAAATTAATCAGTAACCGTTAATTGGAAAACAAAGAGACCAACGACTAACGGAGTAAAAAATTAATTAAAGATGACCTTACGAATGTTATTATAAACTTTACTATGCAAATAAATAAATCGTTAAATTCACTTAATTAAATCATATAATCAACAATTAAATAAAATCATACAAAATTTAAACTTGAAACTACTCAAACTCTAATCTAGAAAATCATATTTATTATCAAAACTAAAAGGAAAATGTTTTTCAGTAATAATAGAAATATATAAGAAATAAAGATGAAAATTTTCAAAATTTTTTTTTTTGACATTTCATTTAACATTATTTATAAATAATAAAATATAAAAAAAAAATCCTTAAATGCTTATATTCTTCACACACCATGACTTTTAAAATCTAGTGAAAGGTTCTAAGAATTTAACTCGCATTTAATGCCTCTATTATGAAAATCAACAGCCAGAAAAATATGATAATAGTAAGAAACGTTATAAATGAGAACATGAAAAAACTAATTAGCCACTATTATTATAGAATAGATGTCTTTTATTATGCATCTAAGAAAATGAAATGTATAAGGTTTACTTATTAAGGTATATGTAAGGTTTTTATTAAAAGACAATGAAAAGCCAATTTTTAATTACTAAAACCGTTGCTACTCTATAAATTAGATACAGCACTATATTCAATATCCTAAACAACATAATTGGGTTCTTTTGGATATACACCATCATATCAAAGCATGAATATGTAGCATGTATTACCTTCTGAATTATTGCTTGAAATTTTCACAATTATTGAAAGAGAATCTCCGAATTTAATTTTTAGAAAACATCAAGACAAGGTGAATTTTATTCTTTTTAACTTCCATAGAAAAAAAATTATTACGCACATTATTTCAACTCTTATGGAAAAGAAGGTTTACATGTAGCATGCAAAATGTGTTTAATTGACTTAGAGATGTAAAAGTTAGTCAACCAACTATGGTAGAATTAAGATTTCAAATTTTAAATAAAACAATTCTACAATAATAAAAAATTATTTTGTGATAAATATCATTATGAAATGCATTACTTTTCATTAAATTAGTTCAAATTACAAAATAATAATAATAATAATAATAATGAGATCATCATAAAAAATAATCACGCACAACGCGGGGGTCTGCGACTAGTTCTTTTAATTTTTGGGAAACAGCAAAGTCTATATATAATAATATCTTCTTTATTTGTGTCCAAAATTCTGGGTTAAACCCAAAATTTTTTAACATAAACCCAAACCAAAACCTAAACTCATAAATCTTGAACGTAAATAAAAAATTAAACCCATAAATTTTGAACATAAATCCACAGCCACTGCAACCAAAAATTAAAACCAAATCAAACACACCACAAATTCATTTCTCAATCTTTTCTATAGGCTTGAGAATGTTCTTATGGGGAGGAAAAATGTTCTCAAGCCAAAGTTTCAACATTTTAAGAAATATGCTTTTAGATCTTAATTTTTATGTTTTCGTTATTTTTTTGTGTTTTTAATGGTGAAAGTATAGAGGTGGGTTACGGAAGCCTAGCAGAGTGAACCTCAGGTGGGTAAAGTGCTAACTTTTAAACCACAGGTAGGTAACCTAAATTTTGACCAAACTATAAGTGGGTAGGTTGTAATTTTCCCAAAAAGAAATGACCTTCATAAACTTCCAAGTTTTATCATTTCTTTCCCAGGACTAATTGACAAATCAAATGGAGGTGCCATTAAAAGTATAATTCATACTAAAGCTAAATAATCATTCTATATCATATCTCATAAACTTTAAAATGCACATATGTATGTACTAATGCAATTAGAGAACAAATTAAAGAGATCAGAGAGCTACAACAATGAAGGAAAAGTGATTTGCTTTATGTGCATTTCATTACCAACAACATCAAGCCTGATTCAATTAGTGAATAATATGCTATGAGTATCTGTAAAAGTCCAGTCATGGATCATTAAGTGATAGGGGATGTTGAACTCTTACTTATTCATCATCAACTCGAAATCTGAATCATAGTCTGTAAAAGATAATTATACGATAAAAGTTATAAATTTGTTGTGAATTATACATTAAATGATAGTTATGCACGACTTATTCAATTAGGACCATAAAATGTAAAAGAACTGCTAGGCGCAGCAGCATATCCTCTGCATTGCATGATGTATAATAAGTCTATTCATGCTAGCATCGACCTTATAATGAGACAACAGTCGCTTTGGAGGCATTTTGAACACTCATCGTGTGAATGTTTAACCAAAAAGAAAAAAGAAAAAGAAAAAATTAGACACATCAATTTCATCTACAATTTATCATTATATATTAATTGATAGCATTTAGAACGAGATCGCAAAATATTCTATTGTACTTCTTCGTCTTCTTATCCCTTTTTTTTTTTTTTTGGGATAATTACAATAGGATGGGAATGATTTGAACCTCGAATGTTTCCATTTGGAAATATTAAAAAATGTCAGCTAAATGATATGTGATGACATTCTATCCTTACTGTGACTTTGGATTGTAGATTTAATCTAAGTTGCTTTACATTATAAAAATAAATTAATGATTGAAGGGTCCTAGACTGAAATTTTTTTAGTACATATTTAGAAGAAAAATAAAAATAATAGTAAACTTCTACTGCTTGCTGAAAACTATAACGGCAAAAGAACAAATACAGGAAATCTCAGAGAATTGCAAAGATGATAGAAACTAGACCATCCAATGTGTCTAGTAGGTATTCGACTAAGCCCAAGTTGATTTTAATGAAAGATTAAACCATTTAGCCAGACCAGGTTGTTCATCCAAAGAGTATTAATGAAAGAAAGAGAATATTCTAAGGATCTGGTCATCAAAAATTTCTTTGCATCCTACTGTCTTCTTGCTTATACGTTATAGACGATCACCATTGTTGGGCTTTGTGGAGCCTAGTTGTGTTTGATCCGGATGATGACCAGACTTGAAATAATGTTGTGTGGTTTTTAATGGGAGATTTTCTGAGACTTAGTCCATGCCATGGAGGCTTGGGTCGATAGATTTTTGGCTCGTTTTGTAGCCCATTGTGAATCCTATGCGCAAGATGTAGAAAAACGTTATTTTGGTAATTAGGGTTTGTTGTTGTCGTTTTTTGAGAGTGAGAAAGACTGTATTGATGCACTTTGTATTTTTCTCTAATAATAGTGAAATTCCTGCAACTTCGTAGACATAAGCAAATTGCTAAACTGTGTAAATACTGTCTTGTGCATATGATTTTTTTTTTCTTTGGCATTTGTTTTCTTTATTTTGTTTCTCACAAATTTGGGAATTTCAGGTTAATTCTCTACAACTGGTATCAGAGCCTAGGTTTAGGTTTAAGTGGGAGCAATGGCAGAGGAAGCAGGAAAGGTATCTAGAACACAAAAGTTTGATGGCACAGACTTTGGATTTTGGCAGATGCAAATCGAGGATTATCTTTATGGGAAGAAGTTACATCTGCCACTTCTAGGGGAAAAACTTGAGACTATGAAGGCTGAGGAATGGGCTCTTCTTGACAAATAGGTACTGGGAGTTATCAGGTTAACTCTGTCTAGGTTTGTTGAACACAATGTTGTAAAGGAGAAGACCACAACATATCTGATGAAGGCTTTGTCTGGTATGTATGAAAAGTCATCAGCAAACAACAAGGTGTATTTGGTGAAGAAACTATTCAATCTGAAGATGGTAAAAAACGCATCAGTAGTACAACATCTGAATGAATTTAACACTATCACAAATCAATTGTCATCTGTAAAAATTGATTTTGATGATGAAATTCGTGCACTGATCATCTTGGCTTCTTTGTCCAACAGTTAGGAGGTAATGAGGATGGCAATAAGCAATTCTACAGGAAAAGAAAAGCTGAAGTACAATGACATACGAGATTTAATTCTGGCTGAGGAGATTCGCAGAAGAGATGTAAGCGAAACCTTAGGATCTGGTTCTGCCCTAAACCTTGAGACAAGAGGCAGAATTAATGACAGAAATTCAAATCGAGGTAGATCAAAATCCAGAAATTCTAATTGGAACAGAATTAAATCTAGATCAGGCCAACAAGTACAATGCTGGAACTGTAGGAAAACGGGTCACTTTAGAAGGCAATGCAAAATTCCTAAGAAGAGGAATGAAGATGATTCTACTAATGCTGTAACAGAAAAGGTACAGGATGCATTGCTTCTTGCAGTAGAAGGTCCACTTGATGATTGGGTTTTGGACTGAAGAGTTTTGTTTCATACCACTCCACACCAAGAAATCATATAGAATTATGTTGCAGATGATTTTGGTAAGATATATTTGGCTGATGGTGCAGCATTGGATGTTGTGGGTATGGGAGACGTCCGGATATTGTTGCCCAATGAGTCTGTTTGGTTACTGGAGAAGGTTCGACATATTCTTGACTTGAGGAGGAATCTAATTTTTATTGGACAACTTGATGATGAAGGACATGCAATACTATTTATTGGTGGTAATTGGAAGGTTACAAAGGGATCTAGAGTATTGGCTCGTGGAAAGAAGACTGGTACTCTATATATGACCTCAAGTCCAAGAGACACAATTACAGTTGCTAAAGTAAGTACTGATACAAGCCTATAGCACCGCAGACTTGGTCACATGAGTGAGAAAGGGATGAAGATGCTACTGTCAAAAGGGAAACTACCAGAATTGAAGTCCGTTGATTTTGATATGTGTGAAAGCTGCATCTTAGGGAAGTAGAAAAGGATGAGCTTCTTGAAAATTGGCAGGACACTGAAGGCTGAGAAATTAGAGTTAGTACACACTAATTTGTGGGGGTCTTCTTCGGTTGCATCCCTTGGAGGTTCAAGGTATTACATTACTTTTATTGATGACTCAAGCAGAAAGGTATGAGTTTATTTTCTAAAAAATAAATCTGATATGTTTGAAACTTTTAAGAAGTAGAAGGCCATGGTTGAGAAAGAAACATGCTTGAAAGTAAAATATTTGAGGTCAGATAATGGAAAAGAGTACATAGATGGAGGGTTCAGTGAGTATAGTACTGCACAGGGAATTAGGATAGAGAAGACCATTCCTGGGACACCACAGCAGAATGGTGTGGCTGAGTACATGAATAGAATTCTTAATGAGTGTGCTAGGAGTATGAGGTTGCATGTTGGACTACCAAAAACTTTTTGGGCTGATGCTGTTAGCACTACAACTTACCTGATAAACCGAGGACCATCAGTTCCAATGGAATTCAAACTTCCTGAGGAGGTTCGGAGCAGTAAAGATGTAAATTTTTCACATTTAAAAGTTTTTAGTTGTGTTTCTTATGTTCATATTAATTCTGATGCTTGTAATAAACTTGATGCAAAGTCTAAAATATGTTTTTTCATTGGCTATGGTGATGAGAAATTTGGCTATAGGTTTTGGGATGGACAAAACAAGAAAATCAACAGAAGTAGAAATGTGATATTTAATGAACAGGTTATGTACAAGGACAGGTCAGCTATAGTGTCAGACGTTACAGAGATAAATCAAAAGAAATCTGAGTTTGTCAACTTAGATGAATTGACTGAAAGTATTGTTCAGAAAAGGGGTGAAGAAGATAAGGAGAATGTAGATTCATAGGTAGATCAAAGTACACTTGTAGATGAAGTCCGTAGATCTTCTAGGACCATTAGACCTCCATAGCATTATTCACCCACTCTAAATTATCTCTTGTTGACTGATGGTGGTGAGCCAGAATGTTATGAAAAAACCTTGCATGATGAAAATTCAAGCAAGTGGGAGTTAGCCATGAAGGATGCCAGTAGGAAATAAGACTTTGCACAACAAGTGAGTATACATAATAAAGAATAAGCATGATGGCAGCAAGTATTATAAGGCCAGATTATTTGTCGAAGGGTTCCAGCAGAAGAAGGGCATTGACTATTCAGAAATATTTTCTCCAGCTGTGAAGATGTCAACAATCAGACTGGTACTGGGAATGGTGGCTGCAGAAAGTTTACATCTTGAGCAGTTAAATGTGAAGACAACATTCCTTCATGGTGACTTAGAGAAAGATATTTACATGATTTAGCTAGAAGGATTCATTGTTCAGGGACAAGAGAATCTAGTCTACAAACTGAGAGAGAGCTTGTATGGCCTAAAACAAGCTCCAAGACAGTGGTACAAGAAATTTGACAGTTTTATGCATAGAATTGGGTTCAAGAGATGTGAAACTGATCACTATTGCTATGTTAAGTTCTTTAACAATTCTTATATCATTTTACTGTTATATGTGAATGATATGCTCATTGTAAGGTCTAGCATTGAGGAGATTAATGATCTAAAGAAGCAATTGTCAAAACAGTTTGCAATGAAGGATTTGTGAGTTGCAAAGCAAATCCTTGGTATGAGAATCATTAGAGACAAGGCTAATGGTACATTGAAGCTTTCACAGTCAAAGTATGTGAAGAAAGTTCTCAGCAGGTTCAACATGAATGAAGCCAAACCAGTGAGCACACCCTTGGGTAGTCATTTCAAACTAAGCAAAGAACAGTTATCGAAGACAGAAGAAGAAAAGGACCATATAAGCAAGGTGCCTTATGCCTCAACTATTGGCAGCTTGATGTATGCTATGGTGTGTACAAGGCCAGACATTGCACATGCAGTGGGAGCTGTGAGCAGATTCATGATAAGGCTAGGAAAGCAGCATTGGGAGGTAGTCAAGTGGATTCTAAGGTATCTGAGGGTTCATCAGATACATGTCTTTGTTTCACAGGTGCAAGTTTGAAACTTCAGGGTTATGTAGATGCTGATTTTGCTGGTAATATTGATAGTAGAAAGAGTACTACTAGGTTTGTGTTTACTCTAGGTGGTACAACTATATCTTGGGCTTCAAATCTACAAAAGATCGTTACTTTGTCTACTACAAAAGCTAAGTATGTTGTAGCAACTGAAGCTGGAAAGGAGATGAATTGGGTAAAAGTGAAATCATTCTTGCTAAAAATGATTGCAAGAATTCTTGCTTTTCAGAGTGCAATCATTCTTGCTAAAAATTCAGCTTTTCATTCGAAGTCGAACCATATACAGAAAAAATACCATTTTATTCGTTACCTTGTTGAAGATAAACTGGTAATATTTGAGAAGATTTGTAGATCTTAGAACGCGACAGACATGTTGATTAAGGGTGTCACTATTGAGAAGCTGAAGCTATGTGTAGTTTCAGTTGGCCTTCTAGCTTGAGGATAGGAGGATGAGTTGCAAGGGTGAGAGATTGCTTTTGGAGGATTGCGGTTGATGTTGTTGATTGAACTAGTCTCCAAGTGGGAGATTTGTTGGGCTTTATGGAGCCTAGTTGTGTTTGATCCGAATGATGACCAGCCCAAAATAATGTTATGTGGTTTTTAATGGGAGATTGTCCGAGGCTTAGTCCATGGAGCGAAGGCTTTGGCCGACAGATTTTTGGCCCATTTTGTAGCTCATTGAGAATCTTGTGCATAGGATGTAGAAAAACGTTGTTTTGGTGATAGGGTTTGTTGTTGTCATTTTTTGAGAGTGAGAAAGACTGTACTACTGTACTTTGTATTTTTCCCTGATAATAATGAAATCCCTGCAACTCCATGGACATAGGCAAATTGCCGAACCACGTAAATACTGTCTTGTGCGTGTGATTATTTTTTTTCTTCTTTGGCATGTGTTTTCTCTATTTTGTTTCTCACAGGTTTGGGAATTTTGGGTTAATTCCCTACAACCATTAGGTTAATTTGTGTTGGTGTTTCATATCTACCTCTTTTCAAAAGCGTGAAAAGTGGGATGGTCACTATTAGGTTAAACACTGAAATCAAAAAAATGACTTAGAAGTTAGAAAGTGGACCATGGTTAAACACTATAAGGTGAAGAATGAACGAACAAAGCGGATAAAATTTTTAGTGAAAGTTACTGCATGCATTATTCGTCATCCATTTCCTCTAAAAACAGTAATGCTATCCACACTACATATAATTTGAAGAAAACAATATCAAACAAAACTTCAATGGAGGAGTTATGTCCCTCTGTACTCTTTCTAAGAAAGTAGAAAGTGGCAAGCTTGAAGACTAATTCTTCATTAAAGGTTCTTAGCAAATAAATGAATAAATAAAATAAAAACAAGGGAAATCGTGACTTTTTTTGTGAGTGTGCATGCTATGTTGTGTGTGTGATAGTGTGTAAAATAAACAACACTCAGACTAGCTTTATATAATATAGGCAAATGTGGTGGTCGCTTAAGCCCCAAAGTACAAAATACCCCCAAGTTTTAACCAATATGATTATTTCTTTTATTGTAAGTGTATTAATTAAGCCCAAGTATTAGCCAATAAATAAATAAAAAATTATCAAATGAGAGAGAAAGAGAGAGATGCTACGTTCACTACATTTTTCACAATAGATCCTAAGTAACAAGTTGTTATTGGCTATATTGGTGAGTTAAAAAAGTAATTTCAGTAATAGGTTTAAATTAGAACTAGTAACAACTTAACATAGGCTTTGTTGAGAATGTATCACTTCTCAAAAAGAAAAAATGAATTTGTTCTAACACATCCGAAATCTCCTTCAAGAATGGTTCCTGCAACCCAATTGATGCCAGCAATTATGAGTTGGCAAACGCCACAATGAAATCCTTGATCCACAGTTCGTGACAAGAGTGTAACACTCAATAGAGCATGGCAGCCATTCATAGTGGGTTTCCTTAGCAAGGAATTAATTTAGTATGGACTATAATAGGAGAACCATGACTATCGATAAAAATAATTAATGTCCAAACCTGCATAATTGGTGGCTTTGAAAAAAGGCTAGTGCCATGTCCAATTTTGAGATGAGGAGAAACATGAGCTATAGTTGTTGGACTCACCTAATATTTAAGCTTATGTTTTTTAGCACAATAAAGTTTAAAGATATTTTAGGCTGGTAAATAGTTAAAGTTATTTTGGTAATAAGTAGGGTAAGAATAAGTTGTTACTAAGAGAGAGAGAGAGAGAGAGATATGATATGTCCATAATATTTTCACAATATTTGTACAACAAATCTTAGGTGGTAAGTTGTTATGAGTGGGCTAAAATGTAATTTAAGTTGTAGATTCAAATTAAAACAAATAACAACTTATCACATGTGATTTGTTGCGAAAGTGTTGCAAAAATATTATGGACATAACATTTTTGAAAATAAAAAAAGGTATGTTTTGTTAGCATACAAATCTGAAGTAAAATGCCATTGACCACCAAAACTAATGAAACACTAAAATGAAAATATAAAAGAGAAAATGTGTTTTAGTGTAGTGACATGAGCCAACGTGATTTTTTTTTTTTTTTTTTTTTTTTTTTTTTTTTTTTTTTTTTTTTTAAGTAGTGAGTGATGGCTATTAAACCAACGGAAAAAATGAAGTCAATATTTGGAACTAATCTTAAAAAATATATATGTAATATGCAAAGAGAAGAAGAAAATTCATAGCGGAATTAAACTTTGTTTTCACTTTTGGACACTTGAATTGTGAATAATACATGTGGTAGGACAAGACTTGAAGCAAACCAATAAACTGTAACCTGTAAAGAAATCATTATCTTGAACTTAGAGATTCAGAAATGAAGGAGACAAAGATGTAAAGAAGAAGAGGAAAAAAGAAGGAAAAGGAGACCAAACTAAATAGGGAGTCTAGATGCCGAATATTAACAAATGAGAGAGAGAGAGAGAGAGAGAGAGAGAGAGAGAGAGAGAGAGAGAGAGAGAAGAGAGAGAGAGAGAGTAAAAAATGAGTCTCCTTCCAAGATCAACTCCAAGCCGGCAACATAAGTTTTTTTTTTTCTTTTTTTTTTTAAATGAGGAAGAGGAAAAACTAAAGTATTTTTTTAGATGGTTGTTCAAATAACTTTGTATTTATCCCCCCCCCCCTTTTTTTTCTTTTTTTCTTTTTAAATTCTATATTCATCCTAGATTTTTGAATGGTCAACTAATTTAACTTTCTGTGTGGTTCATATATAATCTTGTGAAAAGTTTGCAAAATTTACTGGAGCTTCGTCAACCATAGTCCATAGCTACAAATTTCTTCTACTCTTTTTTCTTTCTAAAAAGATGGCTTCATTTAACTTCAGCCAAATTCACCAAAATAGGCCAGAATGGCCACAATTACTAACATATAAAACATTATAAGAGCAAAAACAAAAACAAAACAAAATTTCTTATTTTAATTTTCCAAATAGTTTTGGCTTAAAACTAAATGAAGTTTTGAGCAACATAGTAGATCTAGCAGATCTATATTAATGATCAATATCAGAAGCATTGCTGATAAGCTTACAAAGAAGATGATCAGACTCAGCAATTATGACTAGCCTTCATTGANATTGTAATAGTTTTTTGTTTTCTTTACGAATATAAATGCAATACCTATAATATTAAAACTTAAGTTTTAAATTAATCTTTTAAAATAAACGCTATTAGCCTTTTAAGTTTTTGTGCTAATAATTACATTGTATGTGCCAAATGTTAAGGAGCTCATATATGGAATGAAATAAATGCATTTATTAGCATTGTATTTATCCTTATTTGTGAGTATTAAATAGTTATTCTTATTAATTCCTTTTGAATGGTTCAACAATCTTCTCTTACTCAAGGCCACGTTTTGTCTTTCCTTGGCTAGCTATTCATTCACCTTCTTAAAGAGAAGTACCTATTTCATACAACATTGGAAATTTCAAGTAGAAAAATAGCAAGAATATCTTTGGAAGTCTATATTCAATGTCTAAAAAGGCTAGTGCTCGTTGATCTTTAAAATAGAATTACAAAACCTTATATGAAAAATGTATTAGTCAAACGACAAATGGCAATGCACACTTCAATGCAATGTGCACTCCTCTCCTATGACTAAAATAAAATAAACAAACAGATACTAAAAAACAAAGCAGGATTGCAAGAGCATATTTGCTACACTTTTTTAATACATTACACTTTTTGTGCACCCCTCTATAAATGAGACGTGTTTTTGTTTGGATAAAATTGCCCACCTATACTTTAAATACATACAATATCATAAACCATATGTTTTTTCTTTGTATAATACTTTAATTATTAAAATAAATAAATAAATTTTCGTTGGGGCAAGTTAAAAATTAAATTTGCAAAATTTGGGACCTTATCTCCTACAACTGGTGAATATACGCAATACCTACAATATAACAACTGTTCCAATGGCAAAGAGTGAAATAATTAAAAAAATACACACACAAGCTCCAACTGACAGCTAACTTCTCAAATCCTAAAAACATTCATGACCCGTTTATCATCAACAACCAAACAACTCCAACTCTCAATAATCATGACCAACCACAACCTACCAAATTTGGAAAAAAAAAAAAAAAAAACCATTTTCCCATATACTTTTTTCATTTGAAACAAAGAAAAGAAAAGTTGTGATCTCTCTCCATAATTTGCTCTCCGATTTGTTATACTAATGGTGGTTTTGAAACCCGGATTGTTCAAAGAACTATAAAAGGGAGATGTTCAATGTTTTTAAGAGTGAACCGAGGTTGAACTGAATTCGAATAGTGATAATATCATAATTATTTTAATAATTATTTTATAAATAAATAAATATATTAAATTAGTAAAAATATAAAAATTGACAAATAATTCAAGTAAATATGAATGTCTATATTTCAAACAATGAATATATATATATATATATATGAAATTAATATACTTAAAATTTTTGTTGGAGTTTAATATTCAGCTATTTGTATTCAAGTCTTTATCTAAATTATCTTAAATCATGTCTAGCAGATTTGATTACCCAATTTTTTATTATTATGCCCAACCCCATTTATCATTTATGTAATTAAAAAAAAAAAAAAAAAATACAAACACTGGTAGAGGAGCAGACATTGGTTTGTCCGCCTATTAAAAAATTGATTAAGTACAAACACAAGCCCAAGGCAATTTAAGAAAAAAAATAATAAGTGGTTGATGGCTTGCAAACATTTGGTACACTATAGAGTGGTTTACAGATAAGCTTGCCTAAGCTTTTAGTGGGTAGTCCGTCTGCAACAGCCAAACCTTCACTATGACAGTCAAGCAAAGAAGACTTGCAAAATTGGCGAAAACGCAGCGAGAGCGAGAGAGACAGAGACGAAGATGAAGAATAAGAAGAAATAGCAATGCGATCTCATGGTCATGGTGGTTGAAGCTTCAACAATGGCTGTAAGTACCCAAAAAACCCAAAAATCTCTGATATGAACATGTGAGAACCGTCCACGGTTTTCAAACCTGGGAAGTTTTTTATTTGGTTTGGAGGTTGAAGATCTTTGATTCTAAAAGCTTTTTTTTTTTTTTTTTTCTTTCCTATTTTGTTTTTGTTTTGGTCGGTTTGTTTGCTGAGAACCTCGTGACAAATATCCATGGCTTCAAATCTGAAAATTTCATGGGGGCTTCTTGGTGGGAAGGATTCGATTCTGCATTGGCATAGGTTAGGCTGATAGGCTCTTTATCTATGGAGGAAGAGAAATTACAGATATATATATATATATATATATATAGAAGAACATAAAGCAGTGGGTGTTTTCCAATGGGCAACAATTGAACGTTATGATAAACCTCTTGATCGGGAATAGGAAGAATCACCACTAATCAAGAGACACAAATTTGAAGAAGGGCTGAATTAATGCTCAATTAATTGAAAGAATAGCAAAATGTTAATTACAAAAGGAAGAGATAATGCGTGCCTATTAAGGATTCTATTTTTTTTTTTTTTAACAGTGGCAATTGAACAGGTTCGAAGAGCGAAGAAGTGATTCAGTTAAATGAGGAGAGGAAGAGACCGAGGGAAGAGAGAGAGTTTGGCGTTAGAAAGGTGAAATTCTGAAGTTTTGAAAGTGTGAAAGACAAGAAGAGCAAAAGGAGAAAGACCGGGGAGACACAGAGGGGTTAGCATTAAAGACTATTTGGCTTGGGTTTTTGGCTTTATGATGGACAACATTAACAACATTAATGTAAGATTGGGCTTTATGGTTCAGATAAGGTTGGAAATCAATTTTTTTTTTAATAGTATTCTAAAATTATGGGAAAAATTTAGAAAAAGTATTTTAAAATTATGGAAAAAATTTAGAAAAAAGTAGGGTAATGACTTGGCTGCTGACATGGTTCAATGGGAGCGTAACAACATTAAATGCTACGTTTCAGCTTTTAGTAATATATAGATATAGATGTTCAATTTCCGTTTCCATGTTATACATTTTGTGTTGATTATCTCATTATCATGTGAATTATTTTTTCCTTTTCAAATGTATTTTTCAGTGCATCGAGCTATATAATTTGTTATTTTCAAGTTTAGAGATGTGATAAGTCTAGAAATTTAACCAATTATGTTTAATGTAGCTTAAAAGTTTACGAGGGAAAATATTTGATTGAACATTGAGGATCTCTCTAAACCAGTTATGTTTTTGATATCTCTATAGATATTTATCATTTATTTAATTGACCAAGAGCGATGCATCATAACCATCTCCCTAAATTTATATTTCTCAGTCCTGAGAAAGCTTCATAAGGATGCAGATACCACAACAATAGGTTCAGTGCAAGAAACAGATTGTTTGTAAAAGAGAAACTGAAAAGGAATTCCCAGTACTATGGGTGACAATGTGTCTTGTTCTATATAATTTATACTATTTTCCATCTTTTCCACTCCCATAAAATGCAAAAGAAAGCCAAAACCTACCAAAGAATTGAGTGCAAATGCACGTGATAAAGTTCAAGTTGTGGGAAGCATCATAGGTCATGGAAGTTGGAGGAGGTTTCATGATGGTGTCAATGCTGAATACTTGCTGAAGAAACTGAATACACAATATATATAGAGGCTTCAATCATATTAAGAGTCAACTATCTAATATCTATAGTGTCAATTCAGGAAAAACAAGTAAATAAATTCTGCTGGATGAAAACAAATTACATGATTTCTAAAATCAAATAGAATACATGAAAGACAGCATTTAATGACTCCAGAACATGAAATGGGCAATCTTGGCAGTATTCCCGGTTTCACTCTTTGCTGATGATGTGCTTGCTATGTCAACATAAACTTACAAGCATTCTATCTAGTTGATGTAGATTAGTATTGCTCTCTGAAAAGCACAAGCATGGCCACTACACTAAAAAAGACAGCAAAGCTCTAGGATTTGATTTTAGCACTCAGATGAAAGAACCAGTTTGTTCCAATAGCAGGACTTAAGAGTTCACTTCCAGCAATCATTGTTCGTTACTTAATATTCACCACAAACAAATTAAGAGAGACGAAATTTCCAATGAGCTGTAGCTCAAATGTCATCTTAGTCCCGCACAAGAAGACAATTGAGGGTGAGTAGTAAGTTTAAAAATCCACTAGGTACTGGTGTAACTCAACAATAAAAAAAAAAAAAAAGAGATTGCCACAAAATTGCTTTAACAGTAACGGTCTCTTTGAAGGCCAAATTCTGTTAAGTGGTCTCTTATCTTGTGGACATAGACAAAAGCATTGTGTTTTGACATGGGTATTGGACACAGCAACTCCCAATCAAATACTGTGTGACATACCATAATTCATAATTTTTCTATTTTTTCTTTGGATGAATAAGTGATTATATTCAAGAGAAAAAAAAAAATGCTTACAATCATAAATTAACCCAGATTAATATTGTAGAGTTGAAAGTTACAACACACAGGCCACTGGTAGAATATAGGACTTGTTAAACGTGGAAATCTATACAGAGCTCACATTATTAAAAAATCATCCTTTAACATTAACAATCTATGATGTAACGCATAAATCTAGTTTATTTAAAAACAATTAAGAACAACCATTAAATTAATTGCCCAACTGCCAATGTGACATCAGGTGGTGATTTTTTATTTTTCATTTCTTATGCTAATTAGGAATCTGACACACATTTACATCAAATTTTCAACTTTTAGTTTTTACAGGAGTAAACTTTTTGTAACGCATTCTACCGCATAATAATAGTAACATTAATTTTTGGTATTTCCAGTCAAATTTAAGAGCGTTTGTGTATACTTGGTGATGATGCCGAAAAATCACCAATAGGTCACATGGTCCTCACGTGCTTGAAACAGTACTTACACAACACCAAAGAGAATACCTAACAGAGAGCACCAGTGCGGTACCGGCCAAAAACCCTCCAAAGGTCAAGTCAAAGAACTATTTCACAACTCTAGAGTGCCAGAGTTGGAGTAAATTATGCGTTACTTATTTTCTGAGGGTCTTTGGGTTTTTATAGTAGTGTAGAATCGACTCCCTTTCTTGGGTAGGAAGGATTTTCCTTATAGGGAAGATTATCATTAATTGAGCGTATATTACAGAATCCTCCTCACGTTAGAATTCTAGTCATATTGAGACTCTCTGAGTTAGGGTTAACCGTAAAACGCAAGTTGTTTCCATTTAGGGTTCCTTGGGGATCACTTAATCCGGGTGGATGCCACGTGGCTCTCTAGATCTGTCCACCTTGTGTCCGTGCATTCTGTATCCGTCCACCATCAACCCATTGCTCCAAATTCATCATGCTTACTAAAATGGATCCGTCATCCATACTTTTACCCTCTTCACTTGGAAAACTGCTCTTACCCAATGGGAGGTTAATACAAAGGATTAAGATCTCCGAAAGTTCCTAAGGCACTCCACCAAATAAAGTTTTTTTAATCTTGAGTCTTGACCTTCCATTTTGTAATAAATAGTTGAGATTTTACCGTGTCCTGTCAACTATTAAACATATCAAATGGGCACATTAGATTATTAATCCAATTTAATTTTTTAAGAATTAGAAAACACAGATCTAATCCTGCCTCTCCGGCTCGGGGTTTTCATCATAAACGGAGCCTAGAACTCTTTGCAACAATGGCATGGGCAATCTGGAATCAGAGGAACCAGATTTGGCTTCATGCTCCATGTTGCTCCACTCACCATCTTGTGCAATGGGCATGCGAGCGTCATGATGAATATGCTGCTGTTATAGCTCCTTCAAAACCAAGGCCTCTGTTACCCAAGATTACTTGTAAACCACCTCCTTCGAATTGCTTCAAGAGCTGTGTTTGCAGAGATAAACAAATCTAGGATTGGGGTCATTATTTGCAACTGTTTTGGTCAAGTCATAGGCTCACTAACACAACAGCTGCACCAAGCCTACATTGCAGTGGAGATAGAATGTATGGCAGCTGTACGAGCACTCGAGTTTGGCGTGGAAATTGGAGTTGGTTGGGTCATTGTGGAAGGAGAATCATAGATAGTTGTGAAAGCTCTGGCATTATGGCCTGTTGGTTAAGGATGCTGGTCTTTTCTCTGGGTTTTTTCAAAATTGCTTTACTCTCGTACAAAGGATAACACAATAAAGTTGCACACAATTTGGCTAGATTAGCTACTAGTTTTGTAAATTGTGTTATGTAGATGGAGGATGTTCCACCGCACATTTACCATGTAGTTCAGGTCAATATGGCCGATTCAATAATATGCAATGTCTTTTACCTATAAAAAAAAAAAAAAGGTAAAGATTTTGTGAATGTAGGACTTCTTCATGGTTAAGAAAAATGTCATGTTTACAACATTTTCACAACAAATCTTAAGTAGCAGGTTGTTACTTGTTATTATTGATGGGCAAAAAACTAATTTCAGTAATAAATTAAAAAAAAAATTTAAAAGGTGAATTCAAATTAGAACTAATAACAATTTACCATCTATGGTTATATACTAAAGTAAAAAATAATAATGGATCATGGTTAAACACTATTGGAAAATGCTATTAGTCAAGAATGAACGTAGAAAGTGAAAATAATTTTGGCAAAAGTTACTGCATGCATTAATGGTCATCCATTTCCTCTAAAAACAATCATGCAGTCCAAAGACTCCAAACTCTATACTATAATGATGCTAAATTAATCTAAATTAGTCGCATACCCACGCATTGCACTTGATATTATTTTAGGATGGTCTCATTAAATATATTATTAATACTATAATTTTAGTTATTAACCATTAGTTTTCATTAGTTTTTAAGTTAATAAAAACCTTAAATATACCTTTTTTTACCTTACACACACACACCACACACATATATATATAGTGAATCTTTACACATACCTTTAAGAAAATTCTATATATTCCACTTTTTTGGATGTGTAAAATTATAGACTACTACTCCATAATGATGGTGGCTAATTAATTTTATATATATTTTTTAGTGATCTCATTGTAACGCTTCTTATTATCATATATTTACTAACTGATGATTTGCATAACAAAGATGATAAATGAGAGGTAGCATTGTTTATTAGATTTTTGAAAGTAATAGTGTATGAAAATTATATATATATATATATATATATATATATATATATATATATATTGTGGGGAAGAACAAATCCAAGCCCGCATGCAGTTTGTCCGCTTTGGGCCAAGGACTGCATGGCTTTGTTCTTTGCAAGCGACGTGAGCAGTTTTTGAGACTTGCTCCCATATCGAAGAAAGATGCACCCCACTCATGCCTTATAAGCCTTAACTGGAGGCAAGAGTGTACCACTACAACAATGTGTTGTAGTGGTAGAGGCGTGCCCTTCGGGGTAACAAAGTTATGCGGTCGGAGCAAGTCTTAAAAACTGCCATCCAAAGCGGACAATACCTTTGATGGCACTGCCCTCAAAAGTGCTTTTTTGTGGAGGAGAAACGAATCCAAGCCCGCAAGAACTTTGTCCGCTTTAGGGCCAAAGGACCTGCACGGCTTTGTTCTTTGACAGTGACATAAGCAGTTTTTGAGACTTGCTCCCACATTGAAGAAAGATGCGCCCAACTCATGCTTATAAGTCTTAGTTGAAGGCAAGACTTATAAGGCATGAATGGGGCGCATCTTTCTTCGATGTGGGAGCAAGTCTCAAAAACTGCTCACGTCGCTTGCAAAGAACAAAGTCGTGCAGGTCCTTCAGTCCCAAAGCAGACAAACTGCTTGGGGGCTTGGATTCATTCCTCCTCCCCCCCCCCCCCACACACACACACACACACACATATATATATATATTATAAATAAGGTTAAATGAAATGTCAAAAAATGGATTTTTAAATTTTCTAACTTTATTTCTAATGTATTTTCTACTACTATTAGAGAANTTGCATTCCCTCCTCCCCCCCCAACACACACACACACCAACACATATATATATATATTATAAATAAGGTTAAATGAAATGTCAAAAAATGGATTTTTAAATTTTCTAACTTTATTTCTTATGTATTTCTACTACTATTAGAGAACATCTCTTTTTTAGTTATGATGAATATGGTTTCCATAGTTAGAGTTTAATTAGTTTTAAATTTAAATTTAGTACTATGATTGAATTTAATTGTTGATTGTTGATTTAATTTTTTAAGTGAATTTAATGGTTTATGTTACTACACTATAAAGTTTTTAATGTTCTTCACATTGTAATCTCTATTTTATTTTTTACTTCTCCTTACAACCTCTTTGTTTTCCAATCAACGATTACTAATTGACGTTTGTTTTTTTTTTTTTCTTTATCTACTTTTTATTACTTTGTATTGATTTTTTTCTATACCATCTCTCTCTCTCTCTCTCTCTCTCTCTCTCTCTCTCTCTCTCCCATTGGCAACCTATCATTTTCCAAAATTTGATGATGATTCATGACATTAAATATGCATTATTAGTTTTTTTTTTTTTTTAATTTAGTGTTTCTAACTTGATTTGTTTTGTATTTCATTCTTCCTTTGATGCATTGGGTGTGAGAAAGAGTGTTTCCCTAGCATTACTTCACTTAATATGGACAATTTTATTTATTTAATTTAGGCAAAATATTATATTTTAATTTTTTAAAATAAAAATAGGAGTGGAAATATAAATAATTTAATGAAATATATGGGGATGTGGCTGAATTTAAATGTTAAATAAAATGGTATGTGAAAAAAATAAAAATAAAATACATAACAATAAACACTAACTTATCCAAATAATTCTATGTAATATAATAATATCATTCTTATATACTATTTTAATTATTTATAATGCAATATGATAATATTTAACAATCAAAGTCATAAAAAAATAATTAAAAAAAAAAAACTTAAAACACAAAACTAAATCCCATCAACCAAAATAGAGTTCTAAAGAATACAAAACTTTATCAAGATAAAATAGAGATGCAAGAAAAATAAAAATAAAAATCCACCAAAAAATTGAGGGAGAAAGAGTAGGAAATAACCACTTTTTTGTGAGAGAAAATTATGTAAAGAATGGAAGAGTGAATGACAAATTTATACTAAGAGGATGATAAAGATAAAAGGAAAGAGGAAGAGTGATATCAAGGTAGAATATTTGGGGAGATGAAAAGGTAAATAGAAGGAGAAAGATTGGAGAAAGTATAAATGTTAGAAAAAATGAGTACAATTTGAGAAAATATAAATAATTTAATGATAAGGGGGATGTGGTTGAATTTCAATATTGATTAAAATAGAAGAGAAGAAAAAAATAAGAAAAATTAAAGATATAACAATAAACACTAAATCATCCAAATTATGCTATGTAATGGAATACTATTTTATTTTTATCTAACTTCTGCCTATTTTTGTAAGAAATGCATGTCTTTTAGTATCAGAAAAAGAGTATACTTGAGGGCAAGTTCTAAAGAGGAAGATTGTATCAAGATACCCCTCCCTTGGTGAGATCAGTCCTAGATAACAACCCTTAGATATATTCAAAAACCCAAAAACATATAGAATCAGCCAATTAAACTATTATTTTATTAAATGTGTGGCATAATGTATTTAATTCACCATTCTAAATGATCTACAAGCTAGAAGAATTTTCATATTCGTTCCTATATAATCTTTTGGCAAAAATGATAAGGTAAGAATAGTGCAAAGGCTAGAATTTGCTTACCTCCGCATTGCTTTGCAGTGAACTACTCCATCTTTGGGATATTTAATCAAACTGCTTTTCTTACCTGTCATGTCTCAACCATCCTTATTTGTTTATGGCTTAAAATTTTCATGTACTCTATCCCCCATACTCGTGTGGGGGGCCAGCATGCTAGTTCTTTGCAGTGATTCGAGAAAAGAAGATTAGCAATGTTGCCCAATATTCAAACAGAGTCTGCACAACAAAAGGTTAAGAACCAAAGGGCTTGGATGCTGCTTTGAGCATTAATAAGCCACCATAAAATAATACATAAAGAATTAAGAACATGTGGGTATTCTGAAATCTGTTAGATAATTTACCATTGGATTTGTGCATGTCCAAACACACTAGACTAAATAAACCTACTAGACTCTATCTGATTTTATGCTTTTGACTTAAATGAATTCTCCAGAAACATTTGGAAAAAGAAAAAAATATTCAGCCTTGTTGTCTCAACCCATAAACTACTTAATTCATTATTAGTTGTTTACCAATTACCCAATGATATTGCGGAAATCAAATTCTAGTATACATAAGAACATGTTTGAAGCTTATATATAAAGAAAATAATTGACCAAACAGAATCCATTTAATAAGATAACTCCTGTAATGTTAGTTTGCATGGAAGATACTCTCCTTAAGTGGTAAAAGTTTTTCTCTATTTCTGCGATCGTCAGCGAAGCAACCAAGTACATCACCTCATAACATAAAGTCAAATGTAGGCACAAAGATATAAACGCTATATTTTCTTCTCCATATATGTGAAGATGTCTTATATGCACCAGCAGGCCTTTGACCATACAGAAAGGAAACAAAACATAAAGAGATTTACCGATTTTTTTTTAAGAGAGAGAACATGATTACCAATGAGTCCACTACTTGTTACACAATTTCAGGGCCAAAATTAGCTAGGTTTGTAGCTTCCCTGATTTGTTCTATGCGAGAAGTCAAATGATTGAGAAGTGAAATACGCAATTGGATTCCACTCTTATGTTCTTTCCGTCCTCCACGTGTTTTTGCTGCCTCATGTTCACACAGGGATTCCACAGCCAAAATTCAAGAAGCCAGGGCCACGGTTTTAGTAGAGAGAGAAAGTGCCAAATTACCAACCATTGGAAAAACCAAAAGTTCTTAATCTTGGGTATTGTTTTGAGCACAACAACCTATTAGAAAAAAGAAGTAAGAAAAATAACAATATCCTCTAATCTTAATTGGTATTCAAGCAAAAAGAAAAACCTTAATTGGCAATTTTCAATTGAGTAATAGATAAAAATTCAATCCAACCTACCTTTGAATTTGTGCATTAATGAACAAATTATACTCATTCAGTCATTCTCTCATTCTTCTTTGACTTCAAAGTCAGTCTTCACATCAACGATTCAACATGTGAGGAAGTAAATAAAGAATTATGTGTGTACCAAAAGAAAGAATTTTTTTTTGGCAGGACAACAATAAGAAGCATATCACAATCAACTGCTGGAAATCTTTTACCTTCGAAATATTTGGATATGAGGAACAGGCTCCAGCAGTAGAAGGTGGGGCTTCTAGGTTCGTTTAAATATTTTTTTTAATATAATTTTTTAAAAAAAAAAAAACTTGCAATTAAGAAGAACCAAAAGTCAGGTGGTTTGAGCATTAGCAGCCTGACTTATAAAACAAAAGGTGGATGGAAAGGTAAGAAAATTGATAGATACCTAAATATCTGATTGGTTTATATATATAAAACTAAGAGACAAGAAACGCAATTTGGATGGAGAATTTTTTATTATTATATCATTGACCTTGGAATTGTGCATGTCTAGATACGCTAGACTCAAAATCAATTTTTCTTTTGACTTAGATGAATTCTCAAAACAAAATTTGAGAAAAAGAGGAAATTATTCAGCCGAATTATATATTTTTACATTGCATAAACTACATTAGCCATTAGTTATTAGTATTACTAGTTACTAAGATGACATTGCACAGTACGAACATAAAATATAATATTAAATATTGATTAATTTCCATAGAATTTTATCATTTTGCTCAAAAATATTGCAACTTATCTCTATTAGCAAACGGAGGATAGAGGCTCTTACCATCTTAACTACAAAACATAATGCAGCAGTCATCAACAAGGAAGAAAAAGAAATAACTCAATAAGAGATGCATGAGATAATCTATGGCAATGCTGATGAAAATAAGAGCAGTTAAACAAAAGCATTCTAATAAGTGAACAACTCCAGCAAACATATAAGCAAAGGATGAAGCTCCTGCTTAAGACAAATTAATGGAAAGTTCATGAGAGTAAGGTCAAGGGGTGAGACAGGCAAGAAGGGAAAATGAGTGAACTATTAAACACAATTAAAGTGCAAAGGGAGTAGTACAGTAGAGAGAGGAAAGTAATTGGAGGAAGTTGTATTATGGTGTTTTCCCTCTTTTCATTAGATATTATTGTTGAATATAAATACAAATTTGACATTTCGGCATTGTACTAGTGAATTTTTCCTGCCTTCTTCAAGGAAGTATGAAACAGAACCACTTGAATCTAAAATAATAAATAAATAAATAAAATTGCAAATATTCGATGCAGAATAGAAGTACAATGGAAGAGAATGAAAATCAGTTGTGAAATGTGTACATTTTTAGACTCCTTAAACACAAACAGATTAACCTAGTTATTTAGCCAAGTGATTAACTTAGGTAAATAATTCAAATCTAGGTTAACACAAGTAAATCATTTTATGTAAATAATGCGGAAAATAAAGAACACAACGATATGATAATCTAGGAAAACCAAACCGGTAAAAAACCTAAAGAGAATTTAACTTAGCTATCCTTAAGGTAAAACAGATCTACTATGAAAAAATTGAAGTTTTACAATGGCAACTTAGACCACTAACATCCTATTGCTATCTTGAGTAGAAAACTTGCTACCTCGAGTAGAAAACTTACTACCATGACCACGTGACAGCTCCGAGTCCACGGACTACTTCTTTCCTTGATCCACAGCAACCACAAGTACTCCCACTTGTGTTTTTCTTTAAGCTCTTTGTGCAGCCATGATCTCGACATCAATCTTGATCTTGATAACCCTAAGTATATATGAAGGCAAATACCTCTAGATCTCACAAGAGATACATACACACAGCATAAACAACAACATTAAAACGTGACTATGATTTTTCCTTTTATACTTAAGGCAATGCATAAAACCCTACACGTCATATGGGCTTGGGCTGAGCTGGAAAATTCTACAAAAAAACAATATGCACGAGCTTCAATCAATCGAGTCTAATTTTCAATCGATCGAGCCTTGTAAAAAGTGAACAGTAATTTTCTGCAATTACTTGATTCCAACTTTACAATGAACATACTTTGAGCAGCCTAAATCTAGACTCTAAGTTTTGATCATAGTTTGCCAACATTACATATTGAAGTTCTAAAACATTTAGATCATAAAACCTTAGAACCTAACAAAATGCAATATGTATCACAAACTTGTAGGATTGTAACGTGCATATGATTTTATTAGGATCAATACTTGAGCCGTATAGTTTAAAGTCACAATTCATTCTACAGAGGAAATTAACGTTGTTAGAAATTCTTTCAAAATAAACCAAACAACCTTAAAGAGATGAATAAAGAAAAAGTACAAAACAAGGATGATGATAATATTTGATAGCTTGTGAAAGATGCAGCTTAATTAGTACATACCAATAGAAGCTTATGCATATTTCTTCAAGAAAAAAGACGTTAATCTACCTCCAATAATATACCTTCTATTTTCTTCCTCCGGAAATATAGAATTTGAGCCATCTTAGGCCAATTAAAACTTGTTCCACCCTTGCATCTTTCTAATAACTTGAGCAACTGGTAATTCACAATCTCAATAAAGTGGTGAGAGAATGAGGTAGCTATTTTCCTTTCAAGTAGGCAGTAGGTGACAAATTTATGCATCCAAAAATGCAATGCAACGGACATTGGGACTAAATCTTCAATGAGGTTCCCTAATGCGTCATCTTTTAAACAAGACACTACAAATATAAAGGTCAATCAGGTGCAATATGGAGATGATGTGCTCTATTTAGAAACCATATTCTATATATATGCGTAAATGAAACTATAATAGAAAAAATCAAGGTAAGTGGCAAGACTGTGGTTGTCAGCTTTGTTCAATTAATTTATGTTTCTTGGTATAAGATTCTGACTTTCAACCAATGATTATTTTTAAAATATTTGCAAAGTCTGTCATACGTTTTCGACACAAAATGTGCAACACATTTGCGGCTTCTAACAACAGTAGACCAGGCAATTGCTCCACAAAGTCCAATTTACTAGCCTGGTTTGATACGAATTCTTCCAAAAATATCCCTTAATTTGTTTTTGTAAGGTTGAAAAAATTATCAACCATCGTGTTGGCTTTATTCCGTGCCAATTTGCTTGTAAATTAAGCACTTAGTAACCCTGTATTTAGGTGGGATTATTGTAAGGGTAGTGTGTGAGAAGTTGTGAAGAAAAGCTCAAGTATGTGCAAAGAAGCAGATCTTTGCAGCTAGGACTCGTGGGTGGCTCGCGGCTGCAAGTCGCCAACTTCAAGCACGTGAGATGCACGCAGGGAAGTTGAAGGGTCGCGCCAGCTGTCGCACTACAGGACAAAAGTCCCAGGCTGGCCAGGCCGTTACATCGCGACTTGATTTCGCGACTTGGACAAGCCGCGAGACCAAGCCGCCAATTTACCCTGTTTGGCAAAAATGTATCTCTTCATATTCTCATACCACCTCACTATATATAGACCCTTATACCCACTAAATGTGTAGAGCTTCTAGAGAGAATTTTTGTAAGAGAAAACTTTAGAGAAAAACAAGATTACCTCATCCCCAATCTTCATCTAAAAAACTTTACAAATTCCTCTACTCTCTTCCTCTCCATTGTCATACCCTTGAGAGGTCTTTTACCAAATCCTTATCTCACCACATCCACATCTGTGAGAAGGTTTATTTGGTGCTGAGGGAAGCAATTTGGAAGGAACCAATATACATTGGTTGATGCTACGGTCAAGTAGCAGAATCCAGGAAGCTAAAGAAGAAATAGGTTTGACGTAACCTCGTTGGAGCAAGAAGTTTGAAGGGCTTAGGTACTTGGGTAGATTAGGCTTGGAGGGTCTTCTGCTGTTCATGTATCCCAACTACATTCTTTAGTGGATTATTTACTGCTTGGAGGGTGGCGGAGAGGTTTTACGCTGAGGACTTCGGTTTCCTCTTCGATAACACATCGTGTGTTGTCCGTGTGTTTGCATCATTCTTCCCTTTATCTTTGCCTTATATTTACTGCTGTGGATGTGTTTATATTTGGCTTAGATTGTCTATCAATTCTGTTATTGGCTTATTATCATGTTTCGCACATTAATTGTTTGATATATAGCTTGAATTGGTATTTTTATATTTTGAGGTCTAAACGTTCAAGGGTGTTTCATACCCATATTGAAATTTCATTTGGTATTAGAGCGAGTGTATTCTTTGTGGTTTGATTACCTGAGTACGATCCTAGACCCCTTGGCTATGGATACTGCTGTAAAAAGAGTCATTCTGAATTGTGGGTTAAGTGTTTGTGATAATGACTCTATGAGTATGCTTGAAGGATATTCTATAAATGAACTTTTAGAGCCAATTAAATCCAGAAAATATGCTAGAATGTTCATTCACTTGCTGAAATACTTTGAAAATAAGAGCCACATTCTACACAATAGTCTATGTGAGTCTAATTCTTTGATTGAGAAATACAAAAGAAGAAATAGATCATTGTATGAAAAGGTTGATAATCTGAAAAAGATAATTCAATCTGGAAAAAGCATGGAAAGTAACAATGAATTTTTGTTTAATGGTCAAGAATGCCTGTCTCATTCTTGTATGTTTGTGCACACCTCATTGAAGGTATTTAACTCGTGCTTATGGTATCTTGATAGTAGATGTTCTCGTCATATGACAGGAGATAAATCACTGTTTAAGACTCTCAAAGAGAAAGCATGTGATTATGTGACTTTTGGTGATGGGAGTCATGCTCAAGTTCTCGAAAAAGGAACAGTTGAAATATCGGGATTACCTTTACTGAAAGAAGTGCTATACATCAAAGGATTGAAAGCAAATCTCTTAAGCATTACTCAAATATGTGATGAAGAGTTTCTTGTCCAATTCTCAAAGAAGGGGTGCATAATCATTGATGAGAAAGGGATTCAAGTCTTTGAGGGAAATAGGACTACTGATAACTGCTACGGAGTAGTTTCTACGGCACCCATCTCATGTAGAAGTGCTCGTGTTGATATGCTGAAAATTTGGCATCATAGGTTTGGACATGCAAACTTCAAACAAGTATGTAAACTCTCCAAACTTGAGGCAGTTGAAGGACTTCCAAAGTTTGGAAAGGTGGAAAAGACTATATGTGGAGCATGTCAAATGGGGAAACAAACAAAAGCAAACCATCACAAGGTGAATGTGATTGCTACCTCACGGTGTTTGGAACTTCTTCACGTTGATCTAATGGGGCCTACAAGAACTGAAAGCCTAGGAGGAAAGAGATACATTATGGTGGTAGTTGATGATTTCTCAAGGTACTCTTGGGTGGAATTCCTTAGAAAGAAATCCAAAGCATGTGATAAAATACAAAGATTACGCAAGCGACTGCAGAATGAAAAAGGAGTTCCTATAGTCAAAATCAAAAGTGATCATGGGAAGAAATTCGAGAATGCTAAATTTGAGTCGTTTTGTGAAGAGCACGATATCAAGAAGGAATTTTCTGCTCCAAAGACTCCACAACAAAATGTGATGGTTGAAAGAAAGAACAGGGTAATCCAAGAGATGGCTAGAGTCATGCTACTCAACAAAAACATACCTCAAAGGTTCTGGGCTGAAACTGTGAACACATCTTGTCACATTTGTAACAGAATTAATTTCCGAGCAGGGACAAAGAAGACGTCATACAAAATATGGAGAGAAAAGAAACCCAAGGTGAAGTATTTCAGAGTATTTGGGAGCATATGCTACATTCTAAATGACAGGGAAAATCCGGGAAAATTTGATGCTAAAAGTGATGAGGGAATATTCCTAGGGTACTCCACAAATAGCCGAGCTTATAGAGTGTACAACAAGCGCACTAAGATGATAATGGAGTTAATCAATGTGATCATAGACGACACCATATCTGAAAAGGATATTGAGGATGATGGAAAGGGACTCAACCTCAAGAAAAATAAGGATGTTGATGACATGCCTCTAAGTGATGATGCTGAGAAAGTAACACCTGAAAAGGAGTCCACACCTTCTATATCAAGAAGAGAGACTAGATCAACACAAGAAGTCTCAAGTCCTCTCACTCCTGCAGAAGTTCAAATCCCAATTTCTCGTGACGAGGAACTCTCAACTACCAAGAAACCTTCATCAAGAGTGACTCTCAATCACCCATCAAGTAATATTATTGGGGATGTGAACGAGGGACTTCGTTTGAGAAAAGGGCCAAAGTATACTGCTAACCATGTAACATATAACTGCTATCTTGCACAATTTAAACCTAAAAAAGTAGAAGAAGCACTGAAAGATGAGAATTGGGTAGAGTCTATGCACCAGGAACTACACCAATTTGTTAGAAATGATGTGTGGAATTGGTTCCAAGGCCTGAAGATACATATGTGATTGGCACCAAGTGGATTTTTAAGAACAAAACAGATGAAAATGGTAAAGTCATCCGAAATAAGTCTAGATTGGTGGCTCAAGGGTATACTCAAGTGGAAGGCATAGATTTTGATGAATCATTTGCTCCGGTAGCAAGATTAGAGTCCATTCGGATTCTCTTATCCATAGCATGCATCATGGATTTCAAGTTGTATCAAATGGATGTAAAAAGTGCCTTCTTAAACGGCCTTCTTAATGAAGAAGTTTTCGTTGAACAACCAAAGGGGTTTGAAGATCCTCACTTTCCGGGTCATGTACTAAGATTGAAGAAAGCTTTGTATGGGTTGAAGCAGGTGCCAAGAGCATGGTATGATCGTTTCACTACTTACCTATTGGATCGTGGGTTCAAGAGAGGTCAAGTAGATCGCACATTATTTGTTAAAAGAGATGAAAAATCCCTTCTTGTCGCTCAAGTGTACGTGGATGATATTATTTTTGGATCCACAATTGATCAACTTGCTCACGAGTTCTTGGAAGAAATGAAGAGGGAATTTGAAATGAGTATGGTGGGAGAGTTGAACTACTTCCTTGGGCTTCAAGTGAAACAACGGAGAGATGGTATATTTATTTTTCAAGAGAAGTATGCCAAAAATCTTGTCAAAAGATTTGGTCTGGACTCCGAGAAACACACTTCTACTCCCATGAGTTCCTCGGCAAAGTTAAGCATAGATGCAGCCGGTGTTGACGTTGATCCAACCCTTGATCGGAGTATGATTAGCAGTCTTCTCTATCTCATAGCAAGTAGGCCAGATATTGCATTCAGTGTCGGAGTATGTGCAAGGTTTCAAGTTACTCCTAAAGAATCCCATTTAACAGCAGTTAAGCGAATCATTCGTTATGTAAATGGCACATCTGACTATGGAATTTGGTATACAAAAGATTCAAATGAATGTTTGGCGGGATATTCAGATGCTGACTGGGCCGGGTGCATTGATGATAGAAAAAGTACTTCTGGTAAGTGCTTCTATCTTGGAAATAACTTGGTTTCATGGATGAGCAAAAAGCAAAATTCAGTATCTCTGTCAACGGCAGAAGCTAAATACATTACAGCAGGAACTTGTTGTGCACAATTGTTATGGATGAGAAAGCTATTGCATGACTATGGAATTTCTTAACACACTATGTGTGTGTTCTGTGATAACACTAGTGCCATAAACTTGTCAAAGAATCCAGTTCAGCACTCCAAATCAAAGCATATCGAGATTCGCTATCACTTCATTCGAGACTTGGTAGAGGACAAGATAGTATGTCTAGAATTCATCAACACTGACAATCAAAAGGCAGACATATTCACCAAACCTGTTGATGGCCCTAGGTTTGAATCCTTGCACAAGACAATTGGTGTCGGTATCATTCCTTAAACTCAATCTTCCATGACATTTTTTTTGGTTTGTTGAGTAGGTCTTTTGTTTGTCTGATTTTTTTTTTTTTTTTTTTTTTTTTTTTTTTTTTTTTTTTTTTTTTTTTTTTTTTTTAAAAACCCAAAAACATTTAAANGTTTCAGCTTAAAACTATTAGGCAATTGGCGTTACTTGCAGCTGAAAATGAAAGGAATAGGAAGTATATGATAGAAGCAGGTTTGCCAAAAGAGATGATGTTGTTTATTGTAACATGTTTCAAACAAGGCCAAATTGATGGTCTTGAAGAAGCTATTGGTGTGCTTAACTTTATTCTAATCCCTTCAGCTGAAACAAAGCAAATTCTTGTCGAAAATGATCATATTATTGAATCATTGACATGGGTTTTATGTTGTGAAATGGAAAATCATCTCACTGTGAAATCTCATACGATGTTAGTGTTGAAGAAACTCATTGAAGCTACAAGCTCGAGTGTACTAGAAAGACTGAAACCTGAATTCTTTAGTAGGATTGTAAGAATCTTAAGAAGTGGGATTACTCAACAAGGAATTAACGCCACTTTGCACGTGTTGTTAGAGGCTAGTCCATGGGGTAGAAATCGAATCATGATGGTTGAAACAAACACAGTTTATGAGCTCATTGAGCTTGAATTGGGTTTTCCTGAAAAGCGGACCACAGAGCTGATTTTAGGTATACTATTTCATTTATGTTCGTGTCCTGATGGGAGAGCTCAGTTTTTAAGTCATAGAGGAAGCATTGCAGTGGTCTCTATGAGGATCTTGAGGGTTTCACCGGCAGTAGATGATCAAGCAGTTTCGATACTTTCAATGATATGTAAGTTTTCCGGGACATATATGGTGCTTCAAGAAATGTTGAAGGTAGGGGCTGTGTCAAAGCTTTGCTCGTTGCTCCAAGTTGACTGTGCTACATCTTTGAAAGACCATGTAAGGAAAATCCTCAGGTCACATTTTCAGAAGTGGAGTGACTCTCCTTGCATTGGTGGATCTCAAGGTATCAATCCTAGTTAAAATGCAATGCTTTTACCTATATAAAAAAAGGAAAACAAGTTGTAATTAATTTGACACCACTTTGCAGGTGATTGATTTTATATCATATTACATAAAGAGTGCAAGGAGGTAGAGAAAGAGAGAGATTTGTTTGAGCTATTTGTGGTTACAGTATTCAACTATCTTATCTTTAAGCGAATTTTCTCGTTCAAATATTATTTTTAAGCAAAATTACTCATTTGAATCCTATCTTTTTGTGAATATCCATTTAGTCATTTTAATATTCTCCTTTCAGTTATACACATTTTATAAATATGTTACTTTTTAACAGTCCAACATTTAGTACCATAAAATATATTTGATCTTATAGCAATCTTATAAAATTTTCCTTTTGCCTTATAGGTTATTCTATGAGCACACAATGTTTCTAATGCACTTCTTCACTGCATACTCATATCTTATCATTCAAATCATCTTCAATCTCTTAATCTTTATGGACTATTGATCTAATATATTGAAAGCCCTGTTCTTATCTCTTAACCATTGGAATTTCTACTTTTGCTAAACCTACATTCCACGTACTCTTTTAAGTCCTACTTAATCGAAAGTTTTTAGAATTGTATATTGTATCACCAATTTTCTAACTTGTCATTAACTTCACCTCTAATTTCATCCACTAAAACTATATCATATACAAAAGGCATACATTAAAAGACTTCCTCTTGAATTGATTTAGTGAGCTTATTCATCACCAGTGCAAGATATGGACTTAGTGTCCATTTAGGACAAGCTGAAAATTTCAGTTTATTTACAATTTTTGTTTATTTTTGCTACTATTCATGATTCTTACTATACTTTTTGGTACTATTTATGGGTCCCACTGTACTCTTCGGCTAATTTTTATTTTTATCTACAGTACTTTCAGCAAAAAGTTTTCAATTTTAGCTAAATAAGTTATTCCCAAACGGACACTAAATGTTAATTTTTAATGCAAACCTATAATGATAGGAAATTTTCTTGTGATTAGGGCTGTACATGGAAACCGCCAACTCAACCCACCCTACCAAACTGACCAGACTCGATCATCGGCTACCCAATTCGACTACTCCAATAGTCGAAGGTGGTCCCTTCCTTCCTAGACCGACGTTGGCACGTGGGTAGAGTGGTGGGTCTCCCCTTCCAAAACCCAATCCACTCGACTTGACTGTGATGGACAACCATTTCTAGTGAATTTTGCTAGATCCTAGGAGATCTCAGCCATTTTCAGCGAGATCTTAGTTAGATTTGGCGAGATCTCCATTGAATTTGGTGAGATCTCACCAAATTTTCGTTAATTTCAACCATCGTTTTATCGTATCTTCACTATTTTCCATATCTTCAAATTAAGCCAACTAAATCAACCGCCACCCGTTGAAACCTGATTTGCCTGATTCGATCACCCATTCCAGTTGGAGATGGGTTAAAATTTGATCCACCCGATCAGGTAGGGTTGGGTACGGGTGTGGGTTGAGCCCAAACTCGATCCAACCCAACCCATGGACAACCTTACATATGAGACCTTCATTTATTCTCACACTAGTTATTGTCTCACCATGCACATATTTAATCAAATAAATATACTTGTTCATGGCTTTAAGACGGTTATATGTGTAGTCGCATAGCAGGCTTAGCAGTTTCATAAATCAATTAAATTATAAGGACTTAACTAAAGGCTAGTTGCTAAGGGTTTGGTAGTTCAATTGACCACTCTTAGTGATTCTAATGGAGACATCTAGAATTCATATCCCTCCTCCCCAAATGTAATTATAAAAAATAAAATAAAAACAGAAAACAAAGGCTAGTCGGGCTAAATTATACCAAACCAAAGAAGATTACTGCCTATAATGGACGGAGGTATATATAAGTCGAGCAGTCATGCCCCTAGAATTTTTTTTAAAAAATGGATCTATTATATAATATATGTTTAAAAGGTTTTGGTACAAAAAAATTTATATTTGGCCACCTCAAATTGAAAACTATCCATTTCAAATTGAAAACTGACCCAAAGATCATTTAATATATTAATCACTTACAGTTAAAAGTTTGAGACCTTGGATTTTGAGAGTTGTCATGCTACATTGACATCTAAATGATTGTTTGAGTGCTTTTTTTTTTTTTTTTTTTTTGTGTGTGTGTTTTTTGTCTTAATTTTTTTTATTTAATAATGCAACTTAGTTTCTTAAGTAAGAAGAATATTGGACATATAATGATGATAAATATGATTTTCAACTATCGTGGTTAATACTATTTCCTTTATAGAATAGCTGTATTTCTATTTACTTTTTTCAATGTTTATTGCAATTATGAAACAAACATTTTCGGTCATGAATATTGTCAAATCTAGTTTTGGCAACAAAATAATTAAAAAATTATTTTCTTACGGATTATTTGATTTTGTATATTGAAAGAGATATTGTTGTAACATTTAGTTTTAAAATCAATCACAAATGATTGTTGCAATTTAAAAGAACGTTAAATTACATTTTCATACATCACAAATGATTGAGTAGAAATGTATTAAGGAATAATTATTTCAAATTGAATTCAACATTTTCCAAGAAACTTACAAATCTCAAATTGTATGACTATATAGACAATCATACGGGTACCGTTTCAACAAATTATGGTTTAGATTTCAAGAAATTCCTAATGGAACTATTGGCATAGTCTTTGTGACCTATCTCCGAGGACATATAGAGCATTAACTAATGACATCGAAGCCAAAGACAAGAGGAATATCTCCAAATGGGCTTCAACCAAATGCTTTTCTTCTGTAGTAATGGTCAAGTAATCTGTCATCCTTGATTTGATTTGATGTGATTGGTTTTGGAAGGGTGGTTTCACCTCATCAAAGGAGGAAATAATTGAAACCACTGTTAAAGATAACGACTTCTGTTTTATTATCTGTTCTAGCCAATGGTCAAAACCTATTGGAGACCCGTGTAACCTAGGATTAGTCTAGAATTTTTTAGTAAACATGCCCTACATTACTTTTATTGTGAACGGGAGAGTGTAATATTACATATGTAGCTGTTAGGAGCTTTCCTTTGTGGACATAGGCCTTTAAATCAAATCATATAATTTTATGTCTCTTTTCAACCAAAAATTATAGTAGTACTATGGTAATAAATATATAAATTCAATCAATTGTCAGATGTAATATTATTCAACCAATTGTGCTAGCATACTTATTGAAACAAAATTGTTGCAAGCTAGATTCTGCAAGTATAAAGAACACTTGCAAAACTCATCCAAAGCTACAGTAACTATAGGAATTTACATTAGTATTGCCCATTTGCGTTTTAGTTTTTTATTCTTTCTTTACATATCTAAGGATAAAAAAAAAAAGTGGATGGTAGTTGTGATGTGTGAAGAAAAAAAAATAATTAAAAAAATTAAGAAAATTTAATATTTTAATGAAATAAAGTTTAGAATAGATAATTTGATGTGAGTGCTTTGAAAAGTGGTTAGATAAAATAGGAAAAATATGTTCTTATGTTAAAATAAACATGATTTTTTACACGAAATAATGTGAATGCTCTTATGGTATTTAGCCGTTAAGAGCTTTGTAGCTCAATTAGTTCGCATCTCTAGTGTTTTCCACAAACGTTAATGGACCATTTGGTAACGTTGTTCTAGTAACGTTGTTTATATTTTTTAGAAATACCTGTGAGTGAAATAATGTGTAGAAATATGTGTAATATTATTTAAAAACTGAAAAGTGTTGCTTAAATTATCATACCAAACTTCCCCTAAGAGTTCAAAGTCCTCCTACCCATTATAAATATTGAATTATCAAAAACAATTCCCAACAAACATGAGAGTTAAATTTCTCGAGTATATACAAGTGGGTGATTCAAACCCATAGAAACCTGACAGCATTCAGAAACAAACAAAGCAGGTGGACTAGAATTACTGCAAATATTCAAAGGAAAGGAATTCATGACGACATTTTGGGCCATGAATTGAAAAAACACCGGATTTAGAAATCAACCAATAAGCACGGCATTTGGAGTATTATAAAAGGTACACAAATATAGAAAGAATAGCAGTGTATCAAATCGCAAAGTTCTATCTGCCAGTCTGTATATGAGTCTGAGATAGAGATCCATATCATATCCTAGCTATAGCTTTATTACAAAAGAAATGTAAATGCATTGACTACATTGACTCTTCACGTAAACAACTTCACAGTTCACACTTCGGACTGAAGCTAGCGAGGGAAGTAGAAAGCAAGCCAAATAATATAATGTACAAAGTTATCAACTGACTGAGCAAACCTTGCGATGGGTGAATTGACTCGTACCCTTATACCTTGACTAAGTATGAAAAAAACATAAGGAATTTTTATATTATAAATTTTACTACATGATCTTTACAAATTGATATGATAATGAACGTGATTAATAAATTTAACAATATAATAAATGAATATAATTATTATTTAGGCACATATAAAGATTATGCAGTAAAATTTATAACATCCTTAGCATAACTCTAAAAAAAATAAAAAATAAAAATAAAACCCCTCTATCATACCTCTAAGCATTACATATTTCACTAGTCCAAGGTGGCAATGTTATTTATCAGTATTTTGCACTTATTTCTTGTTTGATTCAATGGAAAATATTATTTTTGAAAACTAGTAGTTATTTAGTGTTAGGTTAGTAGTCCTAAAAATAAATTAGAAAGTTTTTTCAATTGTTTGGCTTACACGAAAAATTATAAATATTTATTGTAATTTCAAATAATTATATAACAAACAACTTCTATTATATTGACGGAAACATACTCCAAATAAGAAAATGTTTGTTTGGAAAAAAATTATAGAAAAGAATGAAAATGAAATAAAAATTTATCTGATCTCTTTTTTGGATGTTTGAAGAAAAAAATGAATTGAATGAAAATTGAAAATTATCATTATTGTTTGTCTGGGAGTTGAATGGAAAAGAATAAAAATGAATCCTTTATGACAACACTTCTATTATGTATATATGGAGGTAGAGAAATAACAAGCACTCTGGTTCACTGGTGTGACTGAGTAGCATTTGGTCAAAAACATCTTGAATGATGTTAGATGAAGAGTAGGTGCTTATTAAATTCAACATAGCTCTATGAGGAAATCATGATTGACTTAGTTATTGGCCTGTTGTGGTTAACATGATTGTAAATCTTGTCATTAGTGTTAGTGATTAGTTGGGTGCTCTGGTTCTTGCTTGGAATTTAGGCTAGAAAGTGTTCTGGTTACCATGCATTAATCTTGTATACTGAGCTTGTTTGCAACTTTTCTGTTGGTTGGGGTGTATTTGGACTTGGTTATATTCTCTCTTTTTTTCAATAAATTCACTTTTTCATTTAAATTATCATGTATTTTTTATGTATAAAAACAGGGACAAAGGAATTTAAGAAAGATTAAAAATTGGGCTTAAGAGGAAAAAGAATGTAAACTCCCAAAAGAGGTGAAAAGAATATTTTCATTTTTTTTCCCATTCCATTTCCCACTATTCTCCTCTAATTGTGATATATTATAACATTCCCAACAATGTTTTTTTCTCTTAAAAGTGAAAACATTTTCCACTAGTTTTATTTTCCGTTAATCTCCAAAAAAAAAAAAAAAAAATCCATTGACTGAAATTTTAACTTTTTAAGTCATGCTTATTAAACATCATAAAATTTCAAAAAATATATATAACCTTTGAAAAAGCTCTAACCAAAACAATAACGTGCAAAGTAATTACAGAATGAAGATTGTTTCTTTCACATAATGTGTTACACACTGTACTACTATTTTATGTTTATTTTGTGTGCAAGAGTTACTTCTCTTACAAAATGTCAAATTCATATCCTATCAAGCCATCGCTCTTGACGTGGTTTCCACCAAATTCATTGGCTCGTAATTTCATCAAAATTACGTTTGGTTAGTGAGAACATGCGAGAGGAAAAGAACCAAAGAAACGAAACCTACCAATGTTTCTATACCCCAAAAAAAAAAAAAAAAAAAAAAAAACTACCAAGGGAGGTGTAGTAGTGGCATATATGACTAAGATATTCCAACTTCCAAGTCTATATTATTATTCTATTCTTGAAACTCTTAATGGAGCAAGTGTATACCTTATCACTAATATTTGTTTAGCTATTTTGGGTAAGTTTTGACTAGACTCAGTCTCAATGACTATTCTTTTGACTCTGATCAATAATGCAATCCCAAATTCCAATGCCCCATTACTTCTTGTCTCTCGGGAAAATCTCAAATACTTTTGCTTTTTTTTTTTTGAAAGGGCTCAAGTGCTTTTGCTTTTGCATGAATTAGGCTGATAAATCATCATCTATATTTACGAAAACGACATTAATTAATATTACGAAAATCATTCTTGCGTAATGGGACAAATAAACTAGATGGGTTGGGTTTTTATTTTCTCCAACAATTTAAGAAATTAATTTTCAGGCAAAACTTTTTATTGTCATGATTTTTATGTTTGTAATCAGCTTTAATAACGAACAAAACAATTTTTGAACTTGATAAATCCATTTTTCTTTACAACGAACAAAATTTTTTTTTTAAGAAGAAAAAAACAATATTTACATTTCCCATTTTCATTCTAAAACTTTTTTTTGTTTATTATTTTCTCATTAAGTACATATTTTTAATAATTCAATACTTAGTGATAAGGGATTAAAACCCTAAATATCTTCATTGAAAATACTAAAAAATATCAATTAGTATTTTTTTTTTTTTTTTTTTTGAGAAACAAAAGATATCAATTAGTTGAACTATAGGTTGTTAACTTCATGAGTAAGGATTGGGTTCAATGTTCTTGTACATTGACTCAAGCCAGTTTCTGACTTCGTAAAGCACTCTGATAATAATCAATGAAGCTAGTTACATCATTATAATGTGTATTCTATTCTTTTTTACTAAAATTATCAAAGAATCAAGACTCAAGAAATTAATTACTTTCAATATTGCATCAAATTATGGATTGGGTCCAATGTTTTTGTGCTTTGAACCAATTGAGATGTAGATATATACATGACAAGTATTTGATACGTGTTTGTATCACAACTAGTCCAATGCATAAGAGCACTAGATCCAAGTCAATTCCTGACTTTATAAAACACGTTATTAATAATTGACGAAGCTAATAACATCATAATAATGCGTAGTCTATTCTTCTGGACTGAAATTATCAATTTAAAGAATCAAGACTCAAGAAGTTAATTACCTGCGAAATTGCATCTAATTATCCTTGGAAATTTTGACCGTCTAATTCGATGTATTCAAAGGTCAGAGAGGTTATATATTGGAAAAAGAATGTGATGCTATCAAGTTTGTTCAAATACATTAACATAAACATTGCGTGTACATCTTATGTTTCCTAAAGTGGTAAAAGGCATTAATTTAATCTTATTGACAAAAGAAGAAGAAGAACGAATTTCATGATGCTCTCTTTTTTAGTGATAATTTTCTAACTAAAAGTTTTTCCTCCAAACGGGGTTTAAAAGAATTTTCCCCAATTTATTAGATGGCTCTTAAGTAGATTATCTTTATCATGTAATTGTTAAGTAGGTCATATAATGCTCCTCAAAAAAAAAAAAAAAAAAAAAAAAAAAAAAAAAAAAAAAAAAAAAGAAGTAGATCATATAATTTAGAGTATATGTGAATGATTTTTTGAACTCACCCACAATAAAAGTAGATCATATAATCTAGAAAATTTTCTCCAAACTAACCAAGATATATACTTTCCATACCCATAATGAACTTTAAACAAAGATAAAAAGAGGTTGGTATATATGCCGCAGACTATAGCTATATTCATGGTAGCCAAGCCAAAAAAATAAAGGGTAGATTTTATGTTGGGGATGGTCTAGGCTAACTTTATCCCCTAATTTTGTTTTGGTATTTCCTCGTTCCATTTTATTTGTTAACTATTCATTAGATGATGGTTTAATATATTGTCCATTTTGAAATGTCACTTAATAGTTAATATAGTTTTCATAACTATTGAAAAAATCAGTACATTTTAAATTTAATAAAGTGATAAACAATATATTAAATGATATTTACATAAAAAGTTGAATTTGACAAAGAGACATTCAAAAATGAAATAGTAATAAATCTAATATATACAAAGAGATATATATAGAGAGTTAATCATGTGACATTACATATCCTTAACAGCAATAATTATCTCATACATGGAGTATATGAATCTTTCCTCTCATAAAAAAAAGAAAAAAGAAAGGAAAAAAAAAAAGATCCTGGAGTCATATGGGATGATGATATATATATGATGATTTTCTTTATGTTGAATGGAAGGCTGGAAGCTATCCAAAATTATGGACTTTGAATTCTATTTTTCTTCACCCTAGAAATCAATGTCAGTTTATCATGCTAATGTGCTATATATATTATACTCCTAACATTTTCTAGCTATAAAAGAATAACATCATAACTCTCTCTCTCTCTCTCTCTCTCTCTTGCAATTGTTAATTCAGCCTTGTTCTCTTCAACCAATATTTCATTAAAAAAACAACAGTACAAACAATACAACCTTTGCCCAGGTACTTTTATTTGATATCCCTCTCATTCTCTTAGTCCCTACAATATATATTACTAAGTCTATATATTAAGATTGCCATATAATAAATACAAAACTTCTTTTTGTATTATTTCATGGATGACATTGAAGTTCCTCAATATTTCATCTGCCCCATTTCCCTACAAATCATGAAAGACCCTGTGACCACTATAACAGGCATCACATACGACCGGGAAAGCATTGAACAATGGCTACTCACAAGCAAGAAAACAACCTGTCCAGTCACCAAGCAACCATTGCCAAAAGACCCAGACTTAACCCCTAATCATACTTTACGCCGCCTAATCCAAGGTTGGTGCACCCAAAATGCCTCACATGTTATTGATATAATTCCCACTCCTAAACCACCTCTAGACAAGTTTCAAGTACTCAAACTCATCAAACACCTTTGGCAACCTGAGCTTCAGCTCAAAACTATTAAGCAATTGGTGTCACTTGCAGCTGAAAATGAAAAGAATAGGAAATATATGATAGAAGCTGGTTTGCCAAAAGAGATGTTAGTGTTTATTGTAACATGTTTCAAACAAGGCCAAATTGATGGTCTTGAAGAAGCTCTTGGTATACTCAACTTTATTCAAATCCCTTCAGCTGAAACAAAGCCAATTCTTTTAGAAAATCATGATCTTATCATCAAATCATTGACGTGGGTTTTAGGTTGTGAAATGAAAAATCAAGTCACGGTGAAGTCTCACACGATGTTAGTGTTGAAGACGATCATTGAAGCTTGTACAAGCTCAAATGTACTAGAATTAGTGACTCCTGAATTCTTTAAAAGGGTAGTAGAAGTTTTAAGAAGTGGGATTACTCAACAAGGAATCAATGCCGCTTTGGACGTGTTGTTAGAGGCCTGTGCATGGAGTAGAAATCTAATCAGGATGATTGAAGCCAACACAGTTTTTGAGCTCATTGAGCTTGAATTGAGTTTTCCTGAAAAGAAAACCACAGAGCTTATTTTAGGGATACTATGTAATTTGTGTTCTTGTCCTGATGGGAGAGCTCAGTTTTTAAGTCATAGAGGAAGCATTGCTGTGGTATCCATGAAGATCTTAGGCGTTTCACCAAAAGCCGGTGATCGAGCAGTTTTGATTCTTTCAATGATATGTAAGTTTTTCGGGACGTATATGGTGCTTCAAGAAATGTTGAAGGTAGGGGCTGTGGAAAAGCTTTGCTCATTGACCAAAATTGATTGTGCTTCATTTTTGAAAGAGGAAGCAAGTGAAATCCTCAGGATACATTTTCCGGAGTGGAAGGATTCTCCTCGCATTGATCGATTTCAAGGTATCAGAGTCAAACCTAGGTAAAATGCAATGATCACCTTCTTCATATATATATATATATATATATTGTTGAACACATTAGGCAAAACGAGCTGCATGTAGTTTCTTTGACACCACTTTTGCCTGTGACTAATGTTAATATCATATTATATAGTAAAAGAAATCTAAACTTGATTAGCAATATGATTTTTTTTTAAGGGTAAATTGTAAATTAAACCCCTAAAGTTTGGATATGATTGGATTTTACACCTTAAAATTTTAGAATTTGGATTTACCCCCTGAAGTTTGATGATATTTGAATTTTACACCATACCATTTCAGAATTTGGATTTTACCTTCTATATTTTAGAGGTGTTTGGATTTTACTCTCTAAAGTTTTGGGGTGTTTGGATTTTACACCCTAAAGTTTCAGAATTTAGAAGTGTAAAATCCAAACAACTTTAAACTTTAAGAGATAAAATCCAAGTTCTAAAACGTCAGGATGTAAAATCCAAATTCTGAAACTTCAACGTGTAAAATCTAATCACCCCCAAACTTTAGGACTATAATTTGCAATTTATCCTTTTTTTGATGTCAAAGAAAAAATTTATAATTTTTTCTGGCAATAAAAATCATTTGATATTTGCACAGGGCACGGCTTCCCCTGAGATCCCTGTGTCCGAAAGGCCCAATGTATTGGTGCCACGTGCACGGAGCCTCTACCTTGCTAAGTGTCGGGCTTTGGACCTTGAGGGCCTTATGCGCACACATGAGCTCTCTTGGGCTCATAGACTTGATCCGGACAAGCCTTGGTATCCTTCCAAAACTCAAGGCCCACAACCATACCATTGTGATACGAGCTACAGAATGTAGTACGTTGCCAGACAACTCTAACACGACCGGGAAGTGCCAACTTCCCAGGAATAGGTGCTCCCATGTGTTTGGTATTGCCCTAGGAAACAACATCGCCAGGAAGGTTTCCACTGGTGATGAACCAGTTCTAATGCCACTCTCACCACACTCCACTCCCACTTAAACATCCACTTAGCAATAACAACATTGGATCTCCTCTCCCACTAGCCATAAGAGTAATCATAAGTCTTCCACTAATTTTAGGCTATAAATATGGGAAGCTAAGGAAGAAAAAGGGTTGTTGAGAGGATTTTGAAGAAAGCTTAGAGCTGAGAATAACAGAGTTATAAGAGTGAGAGCGAAGGGATACAAAGGTGTGAGAGATATCGCTAGTCCTCTTGGGACGAATCACCTAAAGTAGGAAATCCAAAGCCCACTAAACAAATACATTGTGAGCCCGAGTGTGAGCTAGTCCTTTAAGCTCAAATTTGGGTGCCCACAATATTCTTTATCCACTAAGTAAACACCTCAAACTCCAGGGGTAAAATCTAAATTCTGAAACTTCAAGGTGTAAAATCCAATCGCCCTCAAATTTTGAGGGTGTAATTTGCAATTTATCATTTTTTTTTTATGTCAAACAAAAAATCTATAATTTTTTTTGGTAATAAAAGTCATTTGATATTCTTTATCCATTAAGTAATAGGAATTGAAGTCTTATATATAAATAGTACTATAAAAAGATTTGGAGGCATTGATAAAAATGATTCTTCCGTTTGGAAACGAGAAGAATCTTAGAAAAATGTAGAATGGCTTCTTTATAGAATTTATTTATTTTGTTAGCATACGGGCACCATTGGAAGTTTTCCGTTTTGGGCTTCTGGCTCATGAGAGTGCAAAGTTCTAAGTTGATATTAAGAGTTTGTTTTTGTCATAATGAGATTTGAGTTAGTTAGGCTATGTTTGGTTTGTGTGTTTTCATCATCCAATTTTCAATTTTCATAACTCATCATCCAAAAATTGTAGGCACCACTATTACAAGTGATGTTTAGTTTGATTCTCTTTACTCAATTCTCATCACTCATTACTCAAAATATTAAGATATGTTTGTGGTTTGTGAAGTTTGGTTAGGTGTGGTTATGAACCATATTGTCAACACAGGATTTTAATTCATGTTACACAATGGGAAACTTTCACCTCACTTATATGTTGTTGGTTGTTAGCATATGGCTGCCAAGTTGAATATTTCTATTAACATTTCAGAATTCATACCCAATATTATTCTGATTGACAACCAGAAATTTTTTAGGGGATAAAAATAAACAAAAGACACAAGAAAGAAACCATAGAAATAGTAAAATGGCTTACCAAAATCTCTAACTTGATCTTCAAAAAGAAAATGGAATGAACCCTATTTTGATTTGATTCAAATTTCAAGTTTCTCTTATAGTAATTTCATAGTTTATGTCGATGATTATTTTTTGAATTTGAACATGCAGGTTGAGAGAGACTGAAGCTAATGTAAAAAAAGATAATCACCTATGTGGACGTTTGAAGTCATTGCTGAAGAGGCTCTAAGTTAATAAACCATGACAATATTTTAAAATTTGGCTGGATATTGTTAGTACAGAAATGTGATGAATGATCACACCATAATGTGGTGCAACCTCACTCATGCAATAACCCCCACTTTGTGAATGATGTTACTAACTTACTTCACAAACATTTCATTAAAGAATAAATTTATGCCTCTTGCCAAAAGATACGAAGAAGTCTATAATACATAGACTTCTTATTCAATTTGTATGTTTAGATTTTCTCTCTCCATTGTTATATGTTGATGATCATGAACCATTTTTTAGAGTAGAGATGCCATAATATTGCTTGTGCTTGTGAAATTGAACAAGCTAGTCCATGTCTTAAAGACTGTTAAATGTGTAGTCGCATAGCAAGCTTATAGCAGCTTCCATAGCTTGTCATATGATTAAGCAAAAGGATAATTGAATTTTGAGGACTTAACCAGAGGCTAGCAATTGTCAAGGGACATGTCTAGAATTCAAATCCGGCCTCCCCTTTTTGTAAGTTGTAACTATCAAATTATAAATAAATAAAAGAAGTCAGTCGCGCGTGCTAAATAATACAAAACCAAAGAATCATCCACCATGGGCTGTAGGATTAAACAATAATGCAAGACTATGCATAATATATGGGGTTTATTCTGCCAAACATGAAAGAAGCATATCGTTGTAACTTGACATTCTCAATATTAGGCATTTAATTGTCAATTTTGGAAAAAAAAAAAAAAAAAAAAAAAAAAAAAAAAAAAAAAAAAAAAAAAAAAAAAAAAAAAAAAAGACTACTATCACCTATAACGAAATCCCTAATTTGTGGTATGGATCGATAGAGTAGTATGAAAGTGCACCTAATAGGTCACTAGAAGAATCTATCAGCGCCCCTAAGTGAGCAAAAGGAAGGCGGTGGAGGGAGAAGTGTGCCTAATTTCAAAGTAATCCACCATTAAGGAAAGTAACACAACTCAAAAAAGGAAATGGGAGCACAAAAGAAGGGAATACAGTAAAACTCAGAAAAGAAAATGGCATAAATAAAGGGCGTACTTGGAAATAAGAAAGGAAACTGAGAAGACAAAGAGCAAAAAGCCAACTGTGAAGTCAAAAAAATCAAACGCAGAATGAAAATGAAGAATGAGAAAGGAAAGGCAATGGTTAAAAAGGTTTGCCTTAAAAAGTACGGGAAATTTGAAAAGGTTTCACCGGAAACGAGACCTTCCAGCCAGTTAGAGTAGGACATGTGGCCAGGATGCATGCCACGCCGCCACGAAGCAATTAATACAGGGAGCAGAACCCCAAGTGTTCCAACCGTAAATATAATAATAAAAAAAAAATAAAAAAATAAAAAAAACTTCTCATATTCTTATGACCGTCCAAAACATGGACGACCTCGGAATAGGGGGCAGCTGATAGTCCCGAATATACCTTTGTCCATAGAGAAAACAGTGGACGAGAGTAACTCTAAGGTTCATCCAACTAGTACTGACTGCCAAGTGAGGACGAGTTCACCCATCCTCAATTATTGACGAAGCATTACAAAACAATGATGAGCCTTCATACCGTTGGAGAAATATCTCACCATTAACACCCTGCAGAGGCATTACTAATATAAAGCCATAATTAAGGCAACACCAACGGCTAGGAGGAAAGACCTATATATACCAACCAATAAGGCCTGACCAGAGGTACGAAAAACTCTAGTTCACACATTGATATTCTAATATTTCTCATTCTAGCCATTCTAACTTTAACATCGGAGGTTTTGTGGCAAGTACCACACCGATGACCCACATTTCTTCCTCTCACCATCCATTTTCTCAGGATCAGGTTGCCTTTGGACGACTCCACTCTGGATGATCATTTTTTACTGACGATTTGAGCATCATCAAGAAAGTTTTAATTTATGACGTCCACTCTTAATGATAACTCTTTATCCTCACATCAAGATACTAATTGGCTTTTAGTGTAGGCAGTTTTTATTTATTTTTATTTTTATTCCTGTTCATATAATCATGCACATTGTAACTGCCACAATATGTTAACTAGAAAACTTCCGTGATTAAAAACTTAAACGTGCAAATTAGAAAACACATGTTGTACAGCTGATATGTACCTAAGATGCTAAGACTAAGAGATGATTGGATTGTAGTTGATTTGCTAAAGCATTAGGCCGAATGCCATCCGCAAGTGCTTACTATGATTTGTAATTTTTTATTTATTAATTTTTTGGCTCAACAATATGATAATTATAATAAATAATAATATAGTGCTTTCCCAATTAATACCACGTGACGTGACAAAGATTGATGTGGAACTACAAAATATCAAAAGTCAAAACATGTTGTGATGAGACTCATTACTTACCCACTATAGTTTACCAAGAAAAGAAAACTCAATAGTTAACCTGATTTTTATTTTTTATTTATTTTTTGCTAAAAAGTTAACCTGATATATAAAAGAGTAACACTTTATTGCATATCCCATTTAACTTGTAATAATGGTTGTCTTCCACCACAAAACAAAAAAAAAAAAAAAAAAAAACAAAACAAAACAAAACAAAAAAACAAAAAAGTAATCCTCTCCTTTATTTATACTTTTTTTTTTCCATTATAAATGATAGTTTCTTACTATTTATTTAGGTGCTTAAGGTAATTTTGACCAATTACATCAAAGCAATCTATATTTGCACACAAATTAATATATATTGTTGATATTTATAAACTTTTAAGTCACCCATCTCTTGTAATCCGTTATTAATGAATAAATTGAATTCATATCACATCTCATCTCATATTTTTGGGCCATCATAATGCAACTAAGCACATATCATGTTGAAAAGTTAATTCAATTGGTGCAAATATTTTTGTTGGAAACAAACATATTTAATCTAAAAATAAAATTGGAACATAAATTTAACAACAAATCAAAAGCTCTCACAATACTCTAGAATTATGTAAAGACTTTATTTTTAAAGGTTGATTTCGAGCAACCTGAAGTGATTAACTTGGTGCAGATGGTTTCTTAGCAATCAACCCAATTGCAAGTTTAGATTATAGTGTCTTCCTCCGCAATGGATGCATGCACTTTCAAAGCACAAAGGTTTAAGAAGAACTACTCAACTAGGTGTTCCTTACCAATAGAGAAGAAATGAAGCTAGTTTTGCTAAAATTCGATCCTGCATAGAGAATGCCAAGAGTGAGAAAGATCGAAAGTTGAAGAGCAAATAGAAAACAGTAAAGTTGTTTGTTTGTTCTTAAAGCTTCACTACTCGATATTTTATTGACAAAAAAACTTGGGCTTAGTAGCCTAAGGTTAGGCAATAGTTTAAAGCCTAAATCGAAAGTCAAATCACTAAATTAGACATTATATCTCAAATAAATAAATAAATAGACATAAGAATACATACCAAAAAAAAAAAACTTATGGAAAAGCAAGTTCCTAACCGCCGTGATACTTAAAAAAGGGAGGAAAATTTTGAGTTGTTCCAGACAGACGCCAAGTCACAAAGAATATTCTTCCAAAAAAAAAAAAGTCTCAAAGAATAATTAAAGACAAATTTTCGGTGGATGCACGTCGGTGGTGATTGTTATTATCATTTTGTTTTTTGTTTTTGAGAAGAAAGATAGGACGGTGGTGATTATGTTGAAATTTCAAAGTCTTTTTTTTTTTTTTTTTTTTTTGAGAAACTTAAATTCAAGGTCGTCTTCACTCTTCAGTGTGATCCACTTTTATTCAGATTTTAGATAAGTCAGGTCCATGGTATTTATTTTTATTGCTTTTTTTATATAATTAAATATCAATAATATATAAATAAATTATACAAAATCCTTACATTTCTAGTTACATGTGGTGGTCGGTTAAACGGTTGACCTTAATATTAATTCAATTACCTATCTTTTATTTTTTATTTTATAGAATTCTACCCTAATCTAACATAAGTATCTGCTTGTGAAACTCAAGAAATTATATGATTCTTATAGTGGGCCACATCACTTGTCCACCATTTCAATAAAAAAATTTCACATATTTAAAATTACTAAGTCATTTTATAATATATATATATATATATAAAATTAAACAGAAACTAACTTCCTTATTAAATTGACTCAATAATTTTAAACAGGTGAGAGTCTTTTAATGAAATATTAAACAAGTGACATGATCCACTATAAAAACCTTATAATTTCTCATGAAATTCCCTCCTGAATACTTGAACTCTGATTCTTACCCTCCTTTTATGATCAGTGATACATCAATTTGTAAGATCAATATAGCACAACTCTATTACCAAAAAAAAAAAGAGTAATGTTAGGTTTATAATATTTTCACAACAATTTTATAACAAATCTTAAATACCAAATTGTTATCGATTCTAATTTGGATTTACCACTGACCTTACTTTTTTACTTTCTAATAATATCTTGCCACTTAAGATTTGTTGTGAGCCTATAGTATTACTTTTCTTTTTCTTTTCTTTTCTTTTTTTTATTTATTAACATGGGATGAGAAAAAAATTGTTGATGAAACTCACCTATACAGAACCAAACATATTATAATAATACCAAATATCTTTTCCTAATTAACACCCATGAGAAATAACCATAAAATGTTGATATAGTTATAGTTATATTATATATGTGTCTTTCATTTATTGAACTTTAATATAACTAACTAACGTGATATAATTTGATACCAAATAACGAACACCTTCTCCTCCTCGTCAGACTCCGTTCCGTGGAATACGGGCACGCCGCATGCCTCAAGTTTAAGACGTAGAAAATGTGATCTAAACCGACTCTGAACTTTAGCGATATACGGCGTAACGGC
>NW_027069878.1:370415-412427 GCF_002906115.3 Quercus suber
GACAGAATGTTGAAGGGAACAAACAAAGGGACGACAAAAACCCTCATGCAATAAAGTTCACACCTTTAGTAATGCCTGTCGACCAAATTTTGGCACAAATTAAGGCGAACACTATCTCAAATGGCCTAGGCCATTAGACTCATCACCTAATGTGCACGACAAGAGAAAATATTGTCAATTCCACAAAGATCACGAGCATTATACAAAGGACTGTCAAGACCTAAAGGAGCAAATAAAAGAGCTTATATGAAAAGGGAAGCTGCAGAAATTTTTAAAGAATGGAGACTCCAAAAGATTCAAGGAGGGTAGCAAAGACCAATGCGAAGGTTCTCAGAAGGATGAGAACCACATGAATCTTCGTCCACCGAGTACCATTGGAGAAATAAAGACCATCACAGGGGGACCGTCTACAAGAAGGTCATTCAAGTCCCTTAGGAAGTCACACCAAAGGCAGGTGAATAGTGTTCATAGCCTGCCTCCTCTAAAGTAAGGAAGGACGGACCAAGACATGTGTTTCTTAGAAGAAGATGCTAAAGGGGTGAAACAGTCTCAAGACGACTCGTTGGTCATCATGCTCATGATTAAAGGATTCAACACCAGAAGAGTTCTGGTAGATAATGGGAGCTCAGCAGACATCATTTACCTTTCTGCTTTCCAGTAGTTAAAGGTAGACCCAAAGAGACTTCGTCCATTTGAATCCCTCCTCGTCAGTTTCAGTGGAGACAAGATATATCCTTGAAGAATAGTAACTTTGACGGTCACGGCTGGCTCGTACCCTCTCCAGGTAACCAACAAACATAATTTTTTGGTAGTAGACTCACCTTTGTCCTACAATGTAATTATAGGAAGACCTACCCTCAATCGTTGGAAAGCAGCTACTTCCACGTATTGCTTGAAGGTGAAATTTCTAACAGAACAAGGTGTTGGAGAAATAAGAGGAGACCAAGTGCTGGCAAGAGAATGTTACCAGGCGGTCCTAGCCTCAAAGGAAACCATACATGGATGATTGAGGAAAAGACGCCAGAAATTGCTGAAAAACTAGAGACGATAAAGTTGGTCGAAAGAGATCCTGCAAAAACAACACAAGTAGGGACGAACCTAAGCCCTTAGACGAAGAAAGAGATTGTAACCTTCCTAAAGGATAACCTGGACATTTTTGCATGGAGCCACGAAGATATGCCGGGTATACCAGCAAACGTCATTCAACACCATTTGAATGTGGAACCCGAGAAGAACCCTGTCCAATAAAGAAGAACAGTCTTTGCTCTTAAGAGGAACAAGGCAGTAATGGATGAAGTGAACAAGTTGCTCGCTACTAATTTCATCAGGGAAGCCTACTACTCGAAGTGGTTGGCCAACGTCGTCATGGTCAAAAAGGCAAGCGAAAAGTGGAGAATGTGTGTTGAATTTACGGATCTAAATAATGTCTGCCCGGAGGATAGCTTCCCTCTACCCAGAATTGACCAACTTGTAGACTCCACAGTCAAGCACAAGCTTCTTACTTTTATAAATGCCTTCTCCGAGTACAACCAGATAAAAATGGCAAAGGAAGATCAGGGAAAGACGGTCTTCATCACCAGCTAGGGGCTTTATTGTTGCAGAATCATGTCCTTTGGTTTAAAGAATGCGGGGGCCACGTACCAAAGACTAGTAAACTAGATGTTCAACAAGCAAATTGGGAGGAACGTGGAAGTGTACGTTGACAATATGCTCATCAAAAGTAAAGAAGAAGAGGACCGCCTAGATGATCTCAAGGAGACATTCAACACACTCAGAAAGTACAGCATAAAGTTAAACCTATCCAAAATGCCTTTGAGGTCTCCTCCGGGAAATTCCTCGAGTTCATGGCATCGCAAAGGGGAATAGAAGCAAATCTCAAAAAATTGAAAGCTATCCTCGAGATGTCCTCTCCAAAGACGGTCAAAGAAGTGCAATCTCTCATAGAAAGAGTAGCAACCCTCAGAAGTGCAATATCTCTTCAATACACCTCAAATGCCTTCATTTCTTTAAGACCCTGAAGCGAGCTTTTGTCTGGACGGAGGAATACGAGACAACATTTCAGGAGTTAAAGCGCTACTTAAGCAACCCCCCACTCCTGAGTTCGTCCAAGGAAGAAGAAGACTTATTCCTCTACTTGGCAATATCCGTAACTGCGATCAGCTCGGCCTTGATCAGGGAAGAGAAATAGATACAACTTTGGGTGTACTACATCAGCCAGGCCTTTCAGGGAGCTGAAGCCCAATACCCACAGATAAAGAAGATCACCTTCACCCTAATCGTGGCCTCAAGAAAACTTCGTCCGTATTTCCAGGCTAACCCAATCGTAGTAATGATAGACCAGCCCATCAAGAAAGTAACGAATAAACCTGAGGCTGCTAGACGGATGGTACAATAGGCCATTGAGCTCAGTCAGTTTGATATAGAATATCGCCCTCAAACGGCCATAAAAGCTCAGGCATTGATAGACTTCATAGCGGAATTCACCGCCCCTAAGCATAAAGAAAACCAAGAAGAACTTTGGACAATCCATACAGATGAATCATCCATCCAGAAGAAAAGAGGAGCAGGTATCGCCATCACCTCCCCTGAAGAGGATGTTTTGAAATATGGAGTCCAGCTCAAATTCCCCATAACCAATAACGAAGCAGAGAACAAAGCCATATTGACGGGACTAAGAATAGCTTGGGCACTTGGAGCTAAAAACATTTTGCTAAAGAGTGATTCGCAACTCGTTGTAGGGCAGGTCAAGGTAGATTTTTAAGCAAATGAGACAAGAATGCAAAAATACCTCAAGTTGACAAATCAATTGGTGAGCAACTTTGATCATACAGAATTTGTTCAGATCCCACTGGATCAAAATGCTGAAGCCGACAAAGTGGCTTGGAGCGCATCAACAGATGATCAGGCAAAGGTGATCGATTAGAGATTAGAAGAACAAAACTCTCCCAGTATCGAAGAATTTCAAAGCTTCCTTGTCCATGCCCACGCCGAATGGACGAGCCCCTTTCTGTCCTACCTTAAAGACGGACGGCTACCACCGAATCCTGAGGAAGCCAAGAAGATCCAAAAACGGGCTACCCATTTCATGGTGTTGAATGATGAGCTTTACAAAAGAGGATTCTCCCAGCCGTACTTGAGGTGTATTGAAGAGGAAGAAGCCAAGTATGTCATAGAAGAGATGCATAGGGGAGTTTGCGGTGATCACTTCGGGACAAAGTCCCTCGTCAGAAAGATTATGAAAGCAGGTTACTTTTAACCCTCGATGCAGCAAGACGCAACAAAATTCATCAACAGATGTGAGCATTGTCAAAGGTATGGAAATGTCCAACGAGTCCCAGGAGAGAAAATGACGACCATTTCTTCACCTTGGCCATTTGCACAGTGATGGATCGATATTATAGGCCCCCTACCATAAAGTAAGAGACAAGTGAGGTTCTTACTCGTCGCAATCGACTACTTCATGAAATGGGTAGAAGTAGAAGCACTGGCAACAATCACAGAAACAAAGGTACAAAATTTTGTATGGAAAAATATTGTGTGTTGGTTCGGAATCCCAAGGGCAATCATCAAATAATGGTCGTCAGTTTGACAGTCACGGATTTAGGTCGTTTTGCTCGAGCCTAAGCATCAAGAACAAATACTCATCTCCAGGATATCCTCAAGCCAATGGACAAACAGAAATAACAAACCAAACATTGCTCAAGATAATCAAGGCTTGATTAGTGAGGGCAAAGGGAGCATGGCTTGAGGAGTTACCAGGAGTTCTATGGGCTTACAGGACGACAGCACGAACCCTAATAGGAGAGACACCTTTCAACCTAACCTATGACACAAAAGCAATTATCCCAGTCAAAGTGGGAGTCACCAGCTTCAGGAGAGAGTTCTTTAACGAACAAAGCAACGACAATTAACTGAAACTGAACCTGGATTGCCTGGACGAAGTCAGAGGCCAAACTTCCTAGAGAATGACCAAGTACCAGTAGAAGATGGCCAAATACTACAACCAAAGGGTAAAGCTCAAAAGATTCAGCATTGGAGACCTCATCCTTCGAAAAGTGACTCCTACAACGAAGGACTCAGCATAAAGCAAATTGGAACCAACCTGAGAAGGACCCTACAAGGTCATTTACTATTCACGATGAGGAAGCTACCACTTGGAAGATCTCGATGGAAACAAGCTACCTCACCCATGGAATGTCAAACACCTAAAGAGGTATTACGAAAAGGAACCATAGTCTAATTGTAAGCAGTCAACATGATCTTATACTTTTTAATGCAAATCAAATAAACGTATTATACAGCAAGTCATGTATTCAAATAAACGTATTACACAGCAAGTCATGTATTCAAATAAACATATTATTCAGCAATTCACATGTTCTAGTTATCTCTCTCAAAACTAAAATTGCCATCCAAATCCGAGAAGATAAAAGACGATAAGATTCCTTAAATGGATGTACATCGTCCAGATGATAAGATTCCTTAAATGAATGTACATCATCCAAGTAAAAGACGATAAGATTCCTTAAGTGGATGTACAGCATCCGAGTAAAAGATGATAAAATTCCTTAAATGGATGTACATCGTCCAAGTGAGACTCCCAGGTGGATATAAATCAAAAGGGATCCCAGAAACGGGAAGAGGTCATCCTCTAAGATGGAACAACCAAATTCACATTTGGACAAAATTCCCCAAGTCCCCAAATGGACGAAGAGGATACCTCAATGAAAATTCTCTAAGTCCCTAGATGGACGAAGAGACTACCTTCATGAAAATTCCCGAGGTCCTTAGATGGACGAAGAGACTACCTTAATGAAAATTCTCTAAGTCCCTAAACGAACGAAGAGGATAACTCAATCCTTAGATAGACGAAAAGGGTGCCTCATCAAAAATTCTCTAAAGGCCCTAAATGGACGAAGAAACTGCACAACAAAAATTTCCTATGTGCCCAAAGGGAAAAAAGGGTACACCTAAGCAAACTACAACCAAGTACAAGCAAGATGTATTAACAAAATTAGAGGAGCACAAAGAAAGGTAAAATGCATAGACATATTATATATATAAAGTTGCAAATTGTTCAAAAATCCCCAAAACAAGTAGGGCGTCCAAATATAAGGTGTCCAATAGCCCTAAAACGGACAAGGCATTCTTTAAAAAAAATAAAAATAAAAAATAAAAAACTTTTCAAGGGGCAGCAAATTCAAGCTTGGGGAGCGTTATCATCGTCCTTATCAGCCGCGGGAGGGTCCGCACCAATAGACGGCGAAGCCTGGGCTGCCTAGGCCACCTCGTCCACCTTGATCTCCTTATCAACGGCCTCGAAATCCAACTCCTCCAAGTCTGTCCCTGGGCCGTGCTTTATCAAATATCTCCTCAATAGTTCGAAGCCTTTAAAATACCATTGAAACAGAATGGTGTTATACTCGTCAATAGCTTGGAAAGCGTGGACGGCCTTAGTCATGGCAGCCTTCATCCTCTGGCCAGCTGATGCAAGAAGGTCGTCCTTCTGCTTTACCAGCAGCTTCTCGGATTCCAGCTGCTCAGTCAAAGTCTTGATTTGCTCCTTAGAAGTGTTATGGGCATCCATAGCAGCAATCAAGTCTTTCTGCAGTCCCGAAGCTTTGGCCTCCAAGACCTCCACTTTTGAGGTGGCCACGACGGCCTTCTCCTCATTTGTCAAATACTGGGAAGTGATGTGCATTGTTTCTCCCAATACCTGACAACAAAAAGTTTCGTCATAACCAAAGTTAGTAGAAGCAGCTAAACACTTAAGGACGAAACAAAAAGGACAAAATAAGGAAGATTACCTGCACGAGTTTATGAACATGACAGCTCACCATCTCATGGAAAGGCACGTTTGAAATCTCCCCCATCTCCTCAGGAGTAAAGAGCTCATTCGCACAATCCATGGCCGCCCCGGCATCAGCCTAGACATTAGAGCCCATCTTCTCTTTCCCTTTATCCCCCATCTTTCGTTTCTTCGAAAGAGGGTCAACCTCCTCGATTGAAACGCTAGGAGAAACGGCCTGACCTTCATTCAAAGCAGGGGTGGACGAACCCCTCTCCGCCATTTCTTTCTCTTTTTCTTTTTCCTTATCAATGATTCTTAATCTCCTTTGGCCAATGTTGGAAAGGGGCTCGTTCTTCTTCCCCTTAACCTTCGCATACATTTTCTTATTAAACTTGGTCATCATTTCTCTCTTCTCGATCAAGTGCAAAGGATGTAATGAAAGACTCTAGCCCCAAACAATGACGAGCTAACGTGCATGGATCAACCAGCTCGTCAAAATCCTCAATAGTACTTACGTACTTGACAGCCTCTTGAACCCTCTCCTCAAACTTACTCTCAAGCTTATGACACTTTTTTACTGCAAAACAAAAAACTACGCAAGATTAGAGGGATGACTTACATAAACAAAAGGTTAAAAAGAAAAACATCTCATGGTAGGCAAACGCACCAAGCTTAGGGGTCTCCCACTGGCGCACCAACCTAGGGACGTCCCCTCAAAAGTCATCAGAAAAAGTCTCCCAACCATCGCCCGACACGAAGAAATATCTAGACTTCTAGTAATGGAAGGACAACAGGAGGTCAACGACAAGGCGAGACTTTCTATCCCAAGGTACAAATTCATAATACCCAAACTCCTTGGACTCTTTTAAGTGGTAGAGATGGACGAACTCATTGAGCGTGATCATATCCCCATCAGCTACAATCGTCCAAATCACCATGCAGCTTATGACGATTCTCCAAGAATTCGGCATAAGCTACCCCGAAGCAAGGTTCAGGTGATAAAAAAGCTCCATGATGAATGGATGGACGAGAAATTTGAGGCTACACAAAAATGCAGCCTCATAAAAACTAACCTCACCATTAGCAAAGGCATAAGCCTTCTCACCCTTTCTAGGAAGACGAGCCATGGTCTCATCAGGGAACTAGAACCTATCCCTGAACTTACTAAGGACGTCTACCTTCAAAGTACACTTCTCTTTGAAAGCATGGAAAGGACGAGGTGTGGCAGAAGCAAAAGGGTGAGAGGACGAAGGTACAGAGGAAGGCACGGAGGTAGCTGTGTCTACCCCTGCCCCAACCATGCCTACACTAGAAGACAAACCCCTTTCTACATCACCCGATCTCGCCTTGGACCCCATACGTTCCCTCCTTAAATCCCCACGCACAGATTTAAACCAAGTTAGAGATTTGTACAACAGTAAATGTAAATCACCCAACACCAACACAAGACTACTATCACCTATAACGAAATCCCTAATTTGTGGGTATGGATCGATAGAGTAGTATGAAAGTGCACCTAATAGGTCACTAGAAGAATCTATCAGCGCCCCTAAGTGAGCAAAAAGGAAGGCGGTGGAGGGAGAAGTGTGCCTAATTTCAAAGTAATCCACCATTAAGGAAAGTAACACAACTCAAAAAAGGAAATGGGAGCACAAAAGAAGGGAATACAGTAAAACTCAGAAAAGAAAATGGCATAAATAAAGGGCGTACTTGGAAATAAGAAAGGAAACTGAGAAGACAAAGAGCAAAAAGCGCAACTGTGAAGTCAAAAAAATCAAACGCAGAATGAAAATGAAGAAATGAGAAAGGAAAGGCAAGGGTTAAAAAGGTTTGCCTTAAAAAGTACGGGAAATTTGAAAAGGTTTCACCGGAAACGAGACCTTCCAGCCAGTTAGAGTAGGACATGTGGCCAGGATGCATGCCACGCCGCCACGAAGCAATTAATACAGGGAGCAGAACCCCAAGTGTTCCAACCGTAAATATAATAATAATAAAAAAATAAAAAAATAAAAAAAACTTCTCATATTCTTATGACCGTCCAAAACATGGACGACCTCGGAATAGGGGGGCAGCTGATAGTCCCGAATATACCTTTGTCCATAGAGAAAACAGTGGACGAGAGTAACTCTAAGGTTCATCCAACTAGTACTGACTGCCAAGTGAGGACGAGTTCACCCATCCTCAATTATTGACGAAGCATTACAAAACAATGATGAGCCTTCATACCGTTGGAGAAATATCTCACCATTAACACCCTGCAGAGGCATTACTAATATAAAGCCATAATTAAGGCAACACCAACGGCTAGGAGGAAAGACCTATATATACCAACCAATAAGGCCTAACCAGAGGTACGAAAAACTCTAGTTCACACATTGATATTCTAATATTTCTCATTCTAGCCATTCTAACTTTAACATAGGAGGTTTTGTGGCAAGTACCACACCGATGACCCACATTTCTTCCTCTCACCATCCATTTTCTCAGGATCAGGTTGCCTTTGGACGACTCCACTCTGGACGATCATTTTTTACTGACGATTTGAGCATCATCAAGAAAGTTTTAATTTATGACGTCCACTCTTAATGATAACTCTTTATCCTCACATCAAGATACTAATTGGCTTTTAGTGTAGGCAGTTTTTATTTATTTTTATTTTTATTCCTGTTCATATAATCATGCACATTGTAACTGCCACAATATGTTAACTAGAAAACTTCCGTGATTAAAAACTTAAACGTGCAAATTAGAAAACACATGTTGTACAGCTGATATGTACCTAAGATGCTAAGACTAAGAGATGATTGGATTGTAGTTGATTTGCTAAAGCATTAGGCCGAATGCCATCCGCAAGTGCTTACTATGATTTGTAATTTTTTATTTATTAATTTTTTGGCTCAACAATATGATAATTATAATAAATAATAATATAGTGCTTTCCCAATTAATACCACGTGACGTGACAAAGATTGATGTGGAACTACAAAATATCAAAAGTCAAAACATGTTGTGATGAGACTCATTACTTACCCACTATAGTTTACCAAGAAAAGAAAACTCAATAGTTAACCTGATTTTTATTTTTTATTTATTTTTTGCTAAAAAGTTAACCTGATATATAAAAGAGTAACACTTTATTGCATATCCCATTTAACTTGTAATAATGGTTGTCTTCCACCACAAAACAAAAATCCACCACAAAACAAAAAAAACAACAAAAACAAAACAAAACAAAACAAAACAAAAAAACAAAAAAGTAATCCTCTCCTTTATTTATACTTTTTTTTTTCCATTATAAATGATAGTTTCTTACTATTTATTTAGGTGCTTAAGGTAATTTTGACCAATTACATCAAAGCAATCTATATTTGCACACAAATTAATAGATATTGTTGATATTTATAAACTTTTAAGTCACCCATCTCTTGTAATCCGTTATTAATGAATAAATTGAATTCATATCACATCTCATCTCATATTTTTGGGCCATCATAATGCAACTAAGCACATATCATGTTGAAAAGTTAATTCAATTGGTGCAAATATTTTTGTTGGAAACAAACATATTTAATCTAAAAATAAAATTGGAACATAAATTTAACAACAAATCAAAAGCTCTCACAATACTCTAGAATTATGTAAAGACTTTATTTTTAAAGGTTGATTTCGAGCAACCTGAAGTGATTAACTTGGTGCAGATGGTTTCTTAGCAATCAACCCAATTGCAAGTTTAGATTATAGTGTCTTCCTCCGCAATGGATGCATGCACTTTCAAAGCACAAAGGTTTAAGAAGAACTACTCAACTAGGTGTTCCTTACCAATAGAGAAGAAATGAAGCTAGTTTTGCTAAAATTCGATCCTGCATAGAGAATGCCAAGAGTGAGAAAGATCGAAAGTTGAAGAGCAAATAGAAAACAGTAAAGTTGTTTGTTTGTTCTTAAAGCTTCACTACTCGATATTTTATTGACAAAAAAACTTGGGCTTAGTAGCCTAAGGTTAGGCAATAGTTTAAAGCCTAAATCGAAAGTCAAATCACTAAATTAGACATTATATCTCAAATAAATAAATAAATAGACATAAGAATACATACCAAAAAAAAAAAACTTATGGAAAAGCAAGTTCCTAACCGCCGTGATACTTAAAAAAGGGAGGAAAATTTTGAGTTGTTCCAGACAGACGCCAAGTCACAAAGAATATTCTTCCAAAAAAAAAAAAGTCTCAAAGAATAATTAAAGACAAATTTTCGGTGGATGCACGTCGGTGGTGATTGTTATTATCATTTTGTTTTTTGTTTTTGAGAAGAAAGATAGGACGGTGGTGATTATGTTGAAATTTCAAAGTCTTTTTTTTTTTTTTTTTTTTTTGAGAAACTTAAATTCAAGGTCGTCTTCACTCTTCAGTGTGATCCACTTTTATTCAGATTTTAGATAAGTCAGGTCCATGGTATTTATTTTTATTGCTTTTTTTATATAATTAAATATCAATAATATATAAATAAATTATACAAAATCCTTACATTTCTAGTTACATGTGGTGGTCGGTTAAACGGTTGACCTTAATATTAATTCAATTACCTATCTTTTATTTTTTATTTTATAGAATTCTACCCTAATCTAACATAAGTATCTGCTTGTGAAACTCAAGAAATTATATGATTCTTATAGTGGGCCACATCACTTGTCCACCATTTCAATAAAAAAATTTCACATATTTAAAATTACTAAGTCATTTTATAATATATATATATATATATAAAATTAAACAGAAACTAACTTCCTTATTAAATTGACTCAATAATTTTAAACAGGTGAGAGTCTTTTAATGAAATATTAAACAAGTGACATGATCCACTATAAAAACCTTATAATTTCTCATGAAATTCCCTCTTGAATACTTGAACTCTGATTCTTACCCTCCTTTTATGATCAGTGATACATCAATTTGTAAGATCAATATAGCACAACTCTATTACCAAAAAAAAAAAGAGTAATGTTAGGTTTATAATATTTTCACAACAATTTTATAACAAATCTTAAATACCAAATTGTTATCGATTCTAATTTGGATTTACCACTGACCTTACTTTTTTACTTTCTAATAATATCTTGCCACTTAAGATTTGTTGTGAGCCTATAGTATTACTTTTCTTTTTCTTTTCTTTTCTTTTTTTTATTTATTAACATGGGATGAGAAAAAAATTGTTGATGAAACTCACCTATACAGAACCAAACATATTATAATAATACCAAATATCTTTTCCTAATTAACACCCATGAGAAATAACCATAAAATGTTGATATAGTTATAGTTATATTATATATGTGTCTTTCATTTATTGAACTTTAATATAACTAACTAACGTGATATAATTTGATACCAAATAACGAACACCTTCTCCTCCTCGTCAGACTCCGTTCCGTGGAATACGGGCACGCCGCATGCCTCAAGTTTAAGACGTAGAAAATGTGATCTAAACCGACTCTGAACTTTAGCGATATACGGCGTAACGGCTACGCTGCACGCACACGGCTTATCAATCACGGTTTTCTCAAGTCGTGTGCCAGCCAAAAAAAAACGCTAGACAATACGTGTAGATGGATGTACATGTAAACAAACACAGGTCAGCCTTATAGTCATCATTATAATGTTCAATTAAATGCTTAGCCAATCAATAGTCACTGAGTTGGCTTGGCGGCTTTGACTTTTGTGCCTCTTTCGCAAGTGGATAGAGTAGCACTTGCCCTGTGTTGCATTCCACTACTATTCCTACTCCTTACTAACTCACAGTTGACTGACCACTTGGGTCTATGTTTTACCACGTGGATTATTAGTATTTCGTGGCCCACCCATTTAGAAATGTCGTCACACCATACCTGCACTCTTTTGGACGCTCAACTTTCTTCTTCTTTTCTTCCTTTTTCTCGTTCTATAAAATTCAAGCCAAAATTGATTGTTTAATTATGCTATGGCTTTTTCCTAGACTGGAACACGTTTTTTTTGCTGGTTTTGTACTTTTCTTTTTTTGTAAACTTGAATTTTCAATCAATCACAAATTCTTTCCTCGTGTCAGTTAAGTTGTTAGCTACTCGATCCCTTTGTAATTTTTGTAATTTTTCTTGGATTCAAACAAGTAATTTTAGTTAGTTTTTTTTTTTTTTTCTTTTACTATCTTTTTAATTAGAGACGGGATTTGGTGGGAAATTGAGATGGCTGTAAAAATTGAATTAGGTGAGAATAATGTTCCGTTTTAGGTTATTTAACAACAATGTGAAACTGATGAAACAAATTCTGTATTTAAGAATTAAGTATAAAATTTGATAACTGAGGTCTAGAGTTGAATTTTCTTAATTTATTTTATAGATAATATTGATGAGCCCATAATTTGATCGTCCATCTAATCGTCCACTGTATATGGACGACCAATAAGGACGGTATCATTATCTCCACGATACTGAGAAACGCCACCTGACCAACCCAACTAAGGACGACCGTTACCAGTAGCAGCATTTAACACTAATTCCGTTGAAGGAAACCGGTAAGCTTAACAGCTGGTTCAGGCGTTACGAATCTACGCCATAATGCCCACATAATAACCCTGCCAACGGCTAGAAGGGCTCTATATATATCTTCAGAAGGGGTAAGAACAGGGGGCATGCTATTCATTTCTTCACCATCACTCAAACTTGCTTTCCTTTGCTTGTTGTGCTCATCTAACTTAATCATCGGAGGCGTTGTGGGTAGCGTTCCCACCGGTGACTGTTACTTTGTTTTGCTTCCCAGGGCTGAAACAGTTGGAGGACGAGATTACTCTGGACGAACATCTTGACTGACGATCTCAGCATCATCAAAGATGACCCAATTTTCAACAAGTTTTCTATGAAAAAATTTCTACTCCATGACTTGATATTGCTAGAAAACCAAGTACCCTGGATGGTACTTACGCGTTTGTTCAACTTGACCACGGGCCCTGAACACCGCTATCCCTTGTCCGAACTTGCCATAAATTATTTTAATTCCATTTTCTCACTCTCACCACCTTATATACATTCCACTTGTATCGAAGACATCAAGCATATTCCCGACGTGCTTAGAAAATGGATGATTTCATCAATTCATGAAGAAGTTGAAGGAAGCCCACTTTCATCGGAAACCATTCCTTCTGCCACGAGTCTCGATGAGTCTGGAATCAAATTGATAATGCGTGAGTCCCGAAGCATCTTGGACATAAAATTTGATAAGGGGGTCCTGGAAATCCCTCCATTACTAATTAACGATACAACGGAAGCCGCCTTTCGGAATCTCATCAGCTTTGAACAATGCTACCCAAAATGTCCAGCTAGGAGCACTTCCTATGCCATATTCATAGACCGCCTAATTAACAGTGCCAAGGACGCAGAATTACTCGGCAAGTATAAGATAGTTGAAAACTGGTTGAGTCCAGACGATGCGGCCCAATTATTCAACAAGCTTTACCTCAATAACAACGTCAACGAAAACTATTACCAAAGCCTTTCCAGGGACCTGAATAGTTATTGCAATCAGAGGTGGCCACGATGGCGTGCTGGGCTTGTGCGCAATTATTTCAACACTCCATGGGCTATCCTTTCAACAATAGCCACTGCCATGCTACTAATCCTCGCTTTTGTACAAACTTGGTACACCGTAATCTAGTATTTCAACCTTCAAAACTGGTGATATAACTTGGAATCTATTGCTCATCTACTTTGGGAGTGTCCTCTTGCAAGAAATGTTTGGGCCCTTTGCCGAGGGAAGCTCCGAAATGTCCCAATAATGCTCAAGATATTTTCATGTTCTTTCGATATCTTTTGGATAAACTTCCACAGCAGAAGATACCCACCCCCACCCCAAACAAAAAAACAAAAACATTTTTGTTGGAGCATTTGATTTCTTGAGATTACTAAATTAAAACTTGGAGATTGAAACCAATTACAGTTCCTCAACCACTTTCTAGACATGATTGACCACTACTAAGGAAACTAACTTCCCCTTTTTTATATATTAAGGAAAATAATGATTTAATTTGCTTCAATATATACTAGTTCAAATTGTTATAAATTTATAATGCATAACCTCCAAGGCTGGTGACAAATGCAACATTGAATCAATCACTCCCATTCCCTTCATCGATCATTATTCAAATCATATACAAATACATCATCATCACCATCCAAAATCCAAATCATATACAAATAATAAATCTAAGTGGACAAATTCATTTGAAGCAACTACGTCAAAACCCTAGAAAGTGCAAATTGGCCGAAAGGGGTATTATAAGTATGACAACTTAGGCCAAGTAAAAGCCAAGAAGTGAATTCGTCGCCTCAATCAACACTACCCAAAATAAATAATTGTACTTAATTATGAGTATAATAATAATGATGATAAAGAAAATTTCGTTGCCTTCCACTACCTTTTGTCGGCAAGGGGCCGCTTACCATTTTTTTAAAAGCACGAGCTTTTAGGATTTGCTAATTTAGAGAGAAGAAAATAAAATAAAGAAAAAAAAGAAATCATAATTCTAAAGACAAATAGAGAAAGTCAAAAGGGTTACATTCAATATTGCATATATACATGTGCAATATTTCCCTTTGCACACTATTTCTAGCTGTAACAATTAACATGCACCACCCATTCCTGACTTGGTAAAGTTCCTTCTTCTTGAGCCTTTCAATATGTTGAAGAGTCGTATCTCTCTCTCTCTCTCTCTCTCTCTCTCTAACTCTATTTTTTGCAAACCCAAAAAAAGAAAGTCATCTCTCTCTCTCAACGCTCCTATTTTCCGTGTTTTGACTTTCTCATTTTGAAAAACTCAATAGTCACTCCTCCACACGCATATATAAGCACGCCTATCTCTCCTTCTACTTCCAAACTCTTCAAACCGATTCACACAACAACTCTCCAAACAAACACAAAAACCAAAATCCTCAATTGTTTCTCCTCTCATTTCAAGTGCTTTCCTAAACCACTTTTGTTTCATCTCAAACTTGTTTATTACTTAGTTTCTAAAATGGAAGAGATTGATGTTCCACCATATTTTCTCTGCCCCATCTCTCTAGAAATCATGAAAGACCCAGTTATAGTCCCAACGGGCATAACCTACGATCGTGAAAGCATAGAGAAATGGTTGTTTGCAGGGAAAAAGAATACATGTCCAGTCACAAAACAAGAGCTTTCAGCTGATTGTGACTTGACGCCAAACCACACACTTAGGCGCTTGATCCAATCATGGTGTACCATGAATGCTTCCTATGGAATCGAAAGGATTCCAACACCGAAGCCTCCAATGAACAAGACCCAGATAGCAAAGCTCATCAAAGACGCCAAATCTCCACAGTTGAAGATAAAGTGTTTACAAAAGCTGCGCTCTATAGCTTCAGAAAGTGAAACCAATAAGCGCGTCATGGAGGCTGCTGGTGCGGTTGAGTTCTTAGCTTCAATTGTTATGACTATCAATACGTTGGAACAAGTTTCTGATGATGGGGTTGAAGTCCTTACAAGAGCAATCAGTGAAGCACTAGGTATGCTCTACAATCTCCATGTCTCTGAAGCTGGGCTTAAGAGTCTTATTGGTAAAAATGGTGAATTTATTGAAACTTTGCTACGGGTCATGCAAAATGGGAACTACGAGTCTCGTGCTTATGCGGTTTTGTTATTGAAATCAATGATTGAAGTGGCTGAACCAATGAGAATGATTTCTCTAAGAACCGAGTTCTTTATCGAATTAGTCCAAGGCTTGAAAGACCAGATTTCTAAGCAAGCCTCAAAAGCTACTCTACAATTACTAGTCCAGCTTTGTCCTTGGGGAAGGAATAAAGTGAAAGCAGTTGAAGCCGGAGCTGTTTCGGTTTTGATTGAAAGTCTTCTTGATTGTTCAGAGAGAAGGACTTGTGAGATGGTGCTAATGTTGTTGGACATGCTTTGTGGATGTGCCGAGGGACGGGCCGAGTTTTTGAAGCACGGGGCGGGGCTAGCCATTGTTTCTAAGAAGATTCTGAGGGTTTCTCAGGTGGCAAGTGATAGGGCTGTGAGAATTCTTTTGTCCATTTCAAAGTTCTCAGCTACACCGATTGTGCTTCAAGAAATGTTGCAGTTTGGTGTCGTGGCAAAGCTGTGTTTGACACTTCAAGTGGATTGCGGAGAAAAGGCCAGGGAAAAAGCTAAGGAGATACTTAAATTGCATGCTAGGGCATGGAAAAGTTGTTCATGTTTACCAAACAATTTGCTTTAGTTCATACCCTTCTTGAGAGGGAGACAGAAAATTGTAACTTTTATGCTTTTAGACTTTTAGTTATTCCCTTCTTTTGTACATAATTGATTGTATGATGAAATGAAACAACTATACATGGGCAAAATTTTGAAGTTAACCAAGTATTTGATGTGAGATTGAATTTCTTTCTATTTTTTGAAATTAAACGATTGCCTTATAGTACTTAATATCCTTGCAACTCACAAGATTTGTCACTTGGGAATAATTTCTTTTTACCTTTTATTTTTCTTTTACTCTTTCTTTCTATGGATTGATTAATTTGGTTCTTCCTCGTAGAAATTGTTCAAAACTTGGAATATCATGGGAAGAACATTCTTAAATGGTCTCATGTTAACGAAAAAGAGCCTTTCTCTTGGAGAAAGCAAAAGTATCAGAACATAGATATGCAAGCACTACTACTATTGAATTCATACACCATAAAATGCTACCATGGTAGGATTTTGTGGTGTATGAATTCAATGGTTCATCGCAATTCCAAAGGATAATTAGAAGGTATGTCATTTTCCCATTTTGCGTAATTTTCATTGCTGCCTCCAAATTTGTTATTCATGAAAGCATTAGGAGAATTTTCTTGCAAATTTGCATTGCATGAGCCCTACTGAGGACAACTGTATTTCAGAAAATTCTTTAGCATCTAGATTAGATATGGCAAAATAGGCAGGCCAGGTCGGGTTCGGGTTGGGTCAATTAGGTTGCGGGTCAAAACAGGTCATTTTAAGTGGGTTAAAAAGAGGGTTCGGGTCAAGTGGGTTGCGGATCGAGTTGACCCGTATTTTTCACATGAAATTTTTTTTATAAAGAAAACAACAAGGGCATGTTTGGTAGACTGTAATAGACGCTGTAATGTAATAGTTATTCCTATGATTTAATTATTCATTAGTTTGGTTATGTTTTTATTACAATGAATAATCATTCCTTATAAATAGCTATTCTTCAAAATGAGGAATAACTATTCATCTTTAAAATGTTGTATTAGCCATTCCTTAGTAAGTGTAATAATTTCAAAACTTAATATATTTTCAAGTAAGCATACCTTCCATATACATCTAACAATTATAAAAATAAAAAATCATAAAAAATAACACATAACTCTTTTAAATTTAAAGATCACAATTTTTAAGGAAATATAATTGTATGAGTAATAAATTTTCAAAAATAAATGTTAAGTTTCATTCTAATGTTATAACTCACAACCAAATTAATAAATAGGTTTAGTTATTACATTACAACACATTTTATTCCTTGTAATAAAGATTACAATTCATGTCGTAATTCACATTCAATGTACCAAACGTACCCCAAGTATTTGTCATTTGAAAGTCATGTAACAATTACTTGATGTAAAATGTATTACTTTGAATTTACCACTTATATCAAGAATATACTTAGTTAAACTTATTAATACTTATTCTATAATATTAAAATTATACAAATCTCAGCATTGCTAACTAAAACAGAATAACACATAGATAAGTAAAACAAATATACAAGTTTTATTTTTACACAATATCAACATCCCAAAATATAAAACAAAATTACAAATGACTTATTGGATGACACATTTGACAAAAAATAAAAACATATAAGAAATTTACAATCTTGAAAATTAATTTTATAATCTATTATCAATTATGGTTGTCACTCTATTTCAATTTGAGAATATACATTAAAGTTTGATTGTTTACTTATTTATACATTGTCTCTTTTATGAATATGTCATTATTAAGAAACAGACACTCTATGAAATATCATAATTTATTTTAAAAAGCCGTTTATTTGGACGTTATTGTTAAAAAATAGCTCTAAGTATTTATAATTTATGTTAATTTGATATTTTGGCTTCACTATTTTCACACTTATGAATATTTTTCACACATGTCTACAACTTTAAATCTATGTTTTTAACTTTATTATAACCAGATTATCTTGGCATGTACTCTGCTATTTGATATCTAAAAATATTTACTCATTACAGAATGCTTAACTATCATTTGTTTCCTTAAAACTTACAACAAACAATTAAACCAATATTGTCTTTATTTTTTTATTTTTTTTACAAAAAAAAAAAGTTTTAAAAAATGGTTCGGGCCAGGTCAAGTTGACCTGCAAAAAACGCGAGTCAAGTATGGGTCAACTCGTTTTTACTTTGGGTCAAAAAAATCGGGTTCAGATTGGGTATTTTTCGAGTTAAGTCAGGTCGGGTCAGAAAATTCTAACCTGTTTTGCCATGTCTAATTTAGATCTAAACATTCGCTCTTAATTCTCTATCCTACGATAAGATATCTCATATATCATATATATACATCATTTCTCTCACAACATATGAGGCTCTCACACTACAAGAGATATGCATATATCCTGTGCAAGAGTCAATTATTATCGTCCTAGTGCTGCACTGCAATGACCAACGTCAAACCCATGGTTTTGGATCCATATATTCTCGTTCATATAAATGTAATTGAGAACTTGTCCAACTCCAGCACCCCACTAGAGAAAATGAGGTATAATTGAGAATAAGAGCTTTTGAATATTCCCATCAGCCGCATTTATTTCTTTTCTGAGGAAGATAAATCAGTCCTGCGTGGCTGCGCCTATTACTGTCACTTACGATAGGTATTGGCTCCTCTCTGACCATACGTATAGTTATGCAGTTTCATATACCTAAAGATAATGTAATCTGTAAAGCTTGTGGCTGAACTATTATTAGTGAAAGACGTGTGTTCAATCTCCATCTCACACACGCATGACTCATGGCCTATTTTCATAGAAGACTTTTGTCAAGTCCCGTATTCAACTATAAAGATAAACACATGATAACCGCCGCACACTTATAAAGTAAACACTTTACAAGTGTGCAAGGCATTTCTTAACAACTAAAATTTATCCTCAAAATTTACAACAATTAAATTCAAAATACCTCAACAATTTCTTTATTCTTTATGAATAGATCTCCAATAATTTAGAAAGAACAAAATCTAAATCTCATGTACATAATGCCAATCGGCCAAAAGATATAAGAATATCAAAAGGCCATCCAATCCCAAAATCACTAAAAAAAATCTCCTGCTCACAACACAATATCAAAACTCCAAAAATTTGCTATTCTTCACAATCTAAACTGGAGGGGAAAAAGGGGGGAGTTGACAACTTAATAAGTAACCAAAATTCTAATAAGTTCTATCAAGCAATATATCTGTAAAGTAATAACATGTAATATGAGTCTTTAAAAGTTATAATATGCTATGGGTTTTCAAAAATAACTAAAGAAGTTTCATAATCTTAAAATAATAAGTTGCAAATGGATCACATACTTTAATCTTACAAATATATCAAAACTATAACTTACAATAAGTTCCAAAAATACGTAAGTAGTTTTAATGACTCAAAATAATTCAAATACTCAAACATTTCCAAAATCACATATGTAGTTTTAAGGACTCAAAATAGTTCAAATATTCAAACGTAATTCATATTCTTAACAATCTTATGACTATGGTCACGTTATATCCCTGTAATTGGACATCAGAGTACCAATGAATAACTTTCATCGGCTGGGTATCAAAGTACCAACGAACAACCCTCATTAGTTTGAGTATAAGAGTACCAGTGAATAACCCTCATTGGCTGAGTATCAAAATCAATTCATAATCAGATTGTCCATAATCATATATATGAAATCATAGTTTCTAACAAAAATATATCCTATTCAAGCATGTATATAAAAATATATACTCAGTATTAAAATATATTTGTAATAATCCTTTACCTGAAATAAGTGATACTATAGAAATAAAAATTCTAATAATTATAAACAATTTTCAATAATTAAAAATATATTACTATAAGCAAAATAAAACCTAATTAGGATAAAGTTATTTACCTTAGCTAACTTACCACAAGAAACTTCTCCCAAACACTTTTTTTAAAATCTTTAAATATCACCTAAACAATTTTCAAATACTATACTCAATAATCAAATAATTTAAAAAAAACTTATAATAGTACCCAACCAGAAGAGAGACTATTAAAAATAACAAATAACTGCCCACTATCAACTCACACCAAAATCCCACATAATTACAATATTTTTGTTCTTTATTTTCTGCCCCTAATAGTTCCGAGGAATCAAGTCTATAGTTACACCATACCTTCTTCTTCTTCTTCAATTTTTTTTTTTTTTTTTTTTTTTTTTGGATGAACCTATAGTTACACCATACCCACAGGCATAAAGGGTCAAAAGTACATCGCCTAATCTTCTATTCGTGATCACTTATGTCAGACCTACTCACTTCCCCTAAATGCCTCAACCAACCAAATAAACAAATATAATAATAACAATACCAATAAAGGAAAGGTGCTGGCGTTGCTTTGTCAAGGTGTTAATTTCATTTATCATATTTACATGGGTTCGGTTAATATGTACCTTAAAGTACACATTAAATTTTTTATTTTTAAAAATATTTTTTAAAAAATTAAAAAATTATCATTACTTTTTTAATTTTAAAAAAAAATTAAAAATAAAAATTAATATATGTCCTAAAGACACACATTAATAAAATCGTATATACTTATATAACTATATATATACTTTTTTTTCCTGCCACTGCCGCCGACCCTAGTTTTCTTTTGGCACGAGGACAAAACTAAGAAAAGCACGTATCAAACTAGAATCAAGCTCCTGACATGCTTTTACGGAAAAATACTATTTGACATATATATTTTACCTTCGCAATTTATCACACTACCAGTCTACACACCATAACTTTTTGCTATTCACCAAAACTCAATTCGGTAAGCCTGTGCAGCACTTACAGTTAACGCAACACCGGCACAGGAAAAATAAATCTAATTCCTTCTTCGTTTACATCATTATACTCATTGAATTTTTTAAATAGTCTCGCTGTTCCCCTAAATACTCATAAAAAAATACTTTAATTTTATTTAAATAGTCTCACTATTTGCCAAAAGACTCATAAAAAAAATACTTTAATTTTAAATAAAACTTAAATTTAACAAGAAAAAGATTCTTAAGCTTTTACCTCAATTGTACAGTTAAGCCTTCACTAATTGAGTAATTTGGGTAGTCTACTCTCTCAAAACTTGAGAAGCTTATATATACCTAGAATTTTAACCTTATTTTCTAAAAACTCCCTTATAATTATAAATTATAAAATTGGCCCCCACAAAAAAATTTTACTTAAATACCCCTCCTTTTAAATCTTTTTTTTTTCCAGGTATTACAACTTTAATTTAAGTTTAGTCTATAATTATCCAGGTTTGAAATTTTCTAATTGATTATAAACTTTAAAAATTCTTATTGAAACAAAGAGCAAATACACAACCGACAACCAAGCTAAAGCTTAAACTTGGGCTTGTGTGAACAAGTAGGGATGAAATTATAGTTCTTGTCCAGTATAAAAGCATGCTATGACACCCATTTATTGATGATTTTTTTTTTATCGTCAAATTAAAAATAATTTACCAATTAAGTAACCGAAACTCACTTTTTTCATCGATGAACTGGATTGCATTTTGTTGCCCCCATTGGCCTTAAATTGAATGAGTTTTCCAGCACCTTCTTTAATTTCAAAGGAAGAAACTACATTATCACCATCTCTAATTAATAATTACTACCACCCCCCACATCATGTCCTAGCCATTTGGGTTGGACAAAGTCCTTTTAACAATGTTCACAAATCATGTTTGTTGGTACTTTTGAAACAAAAGAAACTCTCAAAACACCACCTTCTAGTATATGTTATCCTGAACCCAAGCCAATAATTAATATATTGCCCACATAATAGTAAACTAGCGGTCTATGTTATACTAGTCATTTATATGATGGTGACCACGTCTCTTCCTGCTTGTGCAAGCCAAGCTATAGTTGCACTGCGTACAAATCAAGGGGCTACTGATGTAATCAAGGTAGGAAATTTAATTTTCACTTCAACAACCACGATGCTAAGCAGCGTACTTGATGAGCAATCTATATGTCAAGTATTAAACTACTAATAAAATAACATTGCATGACTGGGTTGGTATATATATATATATATATATTTTGTGAATATTCATGCTAGCTCCTTCAAAGATTGGATTTGATCAAACTTTTGGACCCTGTACTTGGAGGATTTTTAGTGTTGTTAATTCGAAGATGATTTTGGGGAGTGATTTTCTTGGATCATGTGCTTTTTCTGGGATCATGCATTGCACCAAGTTCAATGTTGATAAGCCTTCTAAGTTTCTAAGCCAAGTTTGCCAACGTCAACTCAGAGCTTGGCAATAATTTAATTTAATCTTTAAACTTTTCTAGTAATGAGGGACCAATAAAAAGAAGAAACAGTAGAATAATTTGAATTTTGTTTTTGCACCCTTAAACTTTTGAAGGTTGAATTAATAATATAATTTGGTCTTGACCGCCGGCTACCAAGAACATGTGGTTCATAAAATCTGTAAATTTCCTACCGCAAATTACTACTTTGTCTTCAACTTAAATTTATAGGGTTGAGAATGATTCTAACTTGTAACTTTTAAGGTCAAAAAAATATAAAAAATTGCTATTGAGTAAACTTTAAAAGCAGGTCCACGAGTGAACAATCATATTTTTATGGGGGTCAATGTATTTATTAGCCACCAAAACGGACAGTGATGGAATGAAGGGCTAATCTCAAGATTGTTTGAAGATAAAGCATGTGATGTCATATGGAAAATTCCTAGGAGATTTCCCAAGCCTGACAAAATGATTTAGCTAGCTATGTGATAGGACCAGGGAGGGGAGTGATAGGATGAGATGGAAGGTAAAGAGTAATGGGGAGTTCACTGTGCAATCATTTTATGAGACTTTACAAGGGTCACCTCCTATGCCTTTACCTTGGAAAGCCATGTGCAGGTCCAAGACTCTTATGGCTTGTTTGGAAGTTTAGAGAGGGAGGAGAGTAGAGGGGAGCAGAGGGAAGGGGAGTAGTGGGGAGGAGAGTAGAGGAGAATGATTTACCTCTACCTTATTTGGATGTTTTTAAAATTAGTAAGGGGGAAGGGAGTAATTAGCCATTTCCCTTGTGTACTTTTGTTAATATAATAAGGGTAAATTAGGTAATTTACTTGGTCAATAGTTTATGTACTCTACTCCCCCTCCAAATCTCTCCAATTTGGGAGAATTAAAATTAAGGGGTTAGAGGGAGTCCAAACCCCTCCAAACTCCTCCAAACTCCTCCCCCTCATTCTTTAAAAAACTTCCAAACAAGATAATTGCATTACTCTCCCTCCCTCTACTCTACTTCCCCTCCTTTTTTAAACATCCAAACATGCTATTAAACTTTTGAAGGTTGAATTAATAATATAATTTGGTCTTGACCGCCGGCTACCAAGAACATGTGGTTCATAAAATCTGTAAATTTCCTACCGCAAATTACTACTTTGTCTTCAACTTAAATTTATAGGGTTGAGAATGATTCTAACTTGTAACTTTTAAGGTCAAAAAAATATAAAAAATTGCTATTGAGTAAACTTTAAAAGCAGGTCCACGAGTGAACAATCATATTTTTATGGGGGTCAATGTATTTATTAGCCACCAGCAAAATTAAGACAAGAAAAAGACATCCTTACGACCAAGTGTTTTATTCAAATAAGAAAGACGAGTACCACAGAACTAAATGGACTATCGAAGCAAATTAAGACTAAGAAAATTAGGATACAGAACAAAATAAAGAACTCAAAAAACCACTCTCTACCATCAATTTTTAGAGAACATCTTCTGCAAATTGACAAAACAATAGAGTTATCATGCTATGTGTTTAAAAATTTGCCGTGATACAAGTCTGTATACACAGGATTGGAGTCTTTTATCCTTTAATTTTCAATTACTGTGTTTTTTTAGGATTCTACTAATTTCTCACCTAACTTTTGTTAGAACAGTTGTAAATACTAATTGTGGACTATTGAGGTAACAAAGTCGACTTATCATATGCATCTAGCTATAGTAACACTTACGAAAAGTATATACTAACGATTTTAGAGACTGCATGCGTGGGGGTTCTTATATTTCATTGTGCAATACCCTAGTCATGAATTTAGACAACCACCTTTGTGAGATAGGGAAGTTTTAGCCCTCATAAAAATGGGTCTTTGGGTTCTATTGTGTTGCGGCCAACTTGGCATAATAGAAGGTATGTTGCGGTAGAATTCACAAGTGTACCAACTTTAATAAAAACAAAATTGCTGGTTGAGGGCAATAAATGATGATAGGGGCCAACTCAGTGGGCTATCATCAGTTCAAGGCTGTGTAAATGGATTTGACATGCACATTAATTGTGGTGGACTTGCCTTCATCCTTATGGTGTGTGTGTGTTTCCCTACAAACACAACACCCAAAAGGTGTGGCAAACAACTACTTCAATAGATTTCCCTCCTCTTCCTATTAAATCTCACTTCCCATTGTTTATAACAGGTAGGGTTCCTTTGCAGGCTTAGGCTACTTTGTTGAGCCTCTCAATTTTAGATAATCTCTTTGCGAGTTGGATATAATTGTGTGTTGTGAGGCTTGTGACCCATTTGTGGCAGACTTGAAACAGTTGGATTTTCTATTAGACTCCTTTTGATATTATCTTTCTGTTCTGCCATGTTGGACTCCCTTGTCTGCAGTATGACTTGGACTAATTTTCCTAAATTTTGTTGGTTTGTGGGTTTCGGCTTTTAAACTTTTTTTTTTTTTTTTATTAGTTTTCGGCTTTTAAACTTGGACCTTGTGAGGCCCAAGGAAAAAATGTGGCTTAAGCAGCATGTTTTTCTCAATAAGTTGGAAAATAATTTTAAAAAGCTATGGCATTGAAAGGCTAAAACTTTTAAGGGAAAATCCTTTTAGATTTCATTTAAGTTTTTGATCGAGGTCCACAGTATGGTAAATTATCAAAGGTGGTTTAATTGTGTGAGTGATAGAAAATGTAAAAGTGATATACAGCTACTTACAGTTAACCACATTAGAATTGTGACAATAACTATAACACAAAATTATGATCATAAAAGAACTAATTTTCAATCTTAGAAAACCCCATTTTACCAAATACTGACTTTTAATTATACCTAACTTTAAAAGAAGCTAATGATAAGAACATGATATACACCCTCCCGATTGTTTATACTTTTAAAGGTTATAGATATCTTTTTTGGAAACTATTAAATGCCAGATCACTAATACCTCCTCTAATATGGAAAACACCTTAATTAACACCTCCAAAAATTAGAGAAGCAAGTAGATGAACACCCACTTGATGTACTTCAGTGTGAGAAGGAGAGAGAAAACAGTCATAATTAGCGGATTTCCAAATAAGTGAGGCTCTCTAGCACAAAATTGGACCCATATCAGCTAAAGGTTTAAATTTATTTTATTAATTAAGATGGTGTCTAACATGTTATATCAAGATTTCATGTAAATTCCAGTGTATTTCATAAGTTCAATAACATTGTTGATTCTCCAACAAAAAAAAAAAGTTCAATAACATAGTTGAATATGGAATTATGGTGTATTTGCTATCGCAAAACTGGATTTGTATTTTCTTTTCTTTTCTTTTTTTGGGGGTAGGGGTGGGAATAAAAACATTTTACGATTATTATTTCATGGTAATTTCCCCATCCTAATCTATACATAATTATAATCATAGTGAATAAAAACAAGAAAATAGATGAAGAAAATCACATTCCTCTCATGTCCTCTAGAAAGTATCATCCCTTGATAAATCGAATGGGCTCCAATTAGAAATCAAGGAATTTGGATCTAGCGCTTCTGGTCCCAGCAGCTGCGTTTCTTGAAATGCATGATTCACCATCATTTGATGAGAACTTGGCCACAATACTTCTTGGGAGGCTATTGCTTCACCTGGCAATGGTGGCAACCCATAATTGCTTGTGTCATGCCTTATAGATTGTTCACTTGATAAATACATCTGGGTGTTAACACAATTTTCCAAAGGCAGCTCAGAAACACTAGCGTGACATCCAAAAAAACCATTTTCTAGTTGAGTACTTGAGTTCAAGTTTGTATTTGACACACTTGAAAACTCTGAAGTTGAATTGAAATGATGATCACCTGCAGGCAATTCTGGCAACTCCAAGTCTTTTTTGCAATCAGGCTTTTGATTCAAGAAGTTGGCATAAACAAGTGCAAGGTCGATATGTGAACCATCAGGCATCATTGATGAGCTAGTAGTGGACTCAACCATGGAATTCCCTTTGAATGAATGCCCCATCGGGTCATTTTTTAGATCCTCATAAGCCAAACTTCTTGACTGAACACCATCATTGGATAGCCTTAAGGACTTGCTAGCCCTTCTATTTTTTCGGCAGCCACCACCAACAGGTACATTTCTGAGGGATCCACCTTTAGTCCAATACCTTCTACAGCCTTTGCAAAAGTACCTTGGTTGTGTTAAGCTGTAGTTGTTGTAGTAGCAAAACTTTGTGTTGGAAGAACCACACCGAGGACAGTTTGGTGATACCTCTACGTTTGTTTTCCATCCTCTCTCCATGACCCAATTGCCCCAGATCTAATACACTTCATAGAAAAAGCCTTTTCTTTCACTCTTTCTGTGTGTGTGTGTGTCTCTCTCTCCCTTTGTGGAGCTAGGGGAGAGAAGGATCAGTTGGAGAGGAATGTAATACTGCCAATAGAGTAGTTATATGTGGGTACTAGGAACGTCTATGCAACCCATGCACATGAGTGTGGGAATAAAAATCATCTATCTCGATATGTGTGTTTCATTTTATACACCAGTACTTATCACAATCAATTACATAACTCTTTATTATCCTTATAATGACATAATTATTATATGATTCTAAAGTATAATAACGTGGCACTCTACACCAATAAATGCGAGCTATTTAATTTAAGAACATAAGATAATCTTATAAATTAATATGAAAACATTAATTCCAATATTAACTATTTTGCACTCATTAACGAGTAAAGTATAACGTAAACTGTATTTTGGGAATACCTTAATAACAATATTAGTTCATGAGTAGGAGGGTTAAATTTGTCCAACAAGAGCACGAGTGTAGGGGTAAAACTTGTTGGAAAGGGGCACAAGAGCGTGCATGTATTGGAGGTCTTGGAAATGCTTATGCACCCCATGGCCATGGCCATGCACATGAGAGATTTGCTAGATTTTGCATTAATAGACAAGTTGGGATTTCGCGGTGCCGTTAAGAGCGTACGGCAGGTGGGTATATTTCACAGTCCCCGTAGGCTAATACAACGTGTCGGTGTTTGCCTTTACGTGGCACGAGCATAATGGTGGGAATGAGGGTTGTATAGGAGGCAAAGACCTCGATAGCCTCATTTTAAGTTTCTTCCAATAGGAGACATTAATAGAATAAAGTAAACAAACAAAGTACTATTCAGACTAACATTGCTAGCTAGAAATGAACCCCACCTAGTTCTTCCATACCACCCTCCAATACCATAATTTTTATGTCCTCTGCTAGAACTTACTCAACCTGACAAGGATTTTTTTTTTTTTTTTTTTTACATTTAAAATGGAACTATTTTTGAGGTAAAATTAAATATGATAAATTTAAAAATGTATTTATTATCTAGTTTTTAAAATTTTAAATAATAATAATAACAAGAGATCATGTACACAATTATATATATGTGTGTATATATATATAAATAAAATCTCAATTGTAAAATAAACTATCTAGTCCCTATATTTCACTAGAAAATTGAGATTGAGAGGATTCTATAACACAGATTTTGAATACTTATTGGATAGATTTTTTTTTTTTTTAAATAACAATTTTGGTCTTAAGCCCCTGCCTTCTTTATGTCTCTAATATATTCCCCTATGTTTGATTTAATTATAAATGACTCATTGAAAATCAAAGTGAAAATTTCACTAAAAAAAGAAAAATGAAATTTAAAGGAATATAAGAGCTTGTTTGGATTACATGGAAACTAAGTGATATCACTCACTTTCCATCATCCATCATCCAAATTTCGTGGAACCCACATCTGAGTGAGTGTTTGGCTTGATTTTCTAATCTTGTTTCCATCACCCAAAACTCAAATTTTGAGTTTTGAGTGATGGAAACTAAAAACAGGTTTGTGGTGTTTTCAAAATATGGAATATGAGTTACAGGGGCAAAGTTGTAAAAAAACCAATTTGGTGGGACCCATTCTCCTGAGTTGTCTCTATCAAGTCAAACCCACTCCACCAACGGCTTTTTTTTTTCTCTCTCTTCTTCTTCTTCTTTCTTCTTCTTTCTTTCTTCACATCTCTTTCTCTGAACTAGGGCTTCTTTCTTTTTTCGGGAACCTGAACATAACACACACTTAACTCAAATCTAAAGCCAATTGCACATTTAGTATACAAAATTTACATGGGTACCGATGTCTCAAACCCAAAAACACAAACCCATAAACACATGGGTACCGATCAAACACAGATCACAGACCCATAACCATGTTCATCATAAATCTACCCAGAAACATAAACCCACAACCATGTTCATCACAAATCTACCCAGAAACACATCGGTACCAATCAAACACAAAAGCACAGACCCATAAACATAAACCCACAAATTAAACACAAACCCACAACCATGTTCATCATAAATCTACCCAAAAACACATCGGTACCGATCAAACACAGAAACACAGACCCATAAACATAAACCCACAAATTAAACACAAACACAAACGCATAAGTCTACAAAAAATTTCCCCCAACACAAACAAAACCTAGAAGTAAGAAATTTACCAAACCCTTAAATGAGAGAGCGCAAGGCCACCGGTCTAAGGAGAGAGAAAGACTGAAAATAGATCTTCAGTTCTTGTGGGTTGTTGCGGGTTTGTTTGCTATTTGTAGTCTATGGGTTTGATTGCTGTGGTGAGGAGAACTTAAGGAAAAATCAAGCTTCTTTCTCATTTGTTTGTTCCTTCTTATTTGAGGAATGTGGGAGAGAGAAGTGGTGGATTCAGTGAGTGAAAAAGAGGAGAGGGGCGAAATTTTTAGGTCTTAGGGGAGAGTAAAGGCAGAGAAGTGAAGAGAGGAAAAAAGAAAAAGAAGAGGCAAGAGAACTTACGCGGGTAGGCAACTACCTATCTGACCCAGTACAGTAAATGGGTCCCACCATTATTGCAAAATTTTGAGTTACATAGAACAAGAAATGAAACAAAAACAAGTTTTATTTTGAGTGACTGAAAAAATAGAGTTTTAGTAATGAGTGATGAGTGATGAGTGATGAAAACTAAGTGATGAGTGATGAGTGACCATTTTTTTTAACCAAACAAGCCCTAAGCTTCTCTTTTTTGTGTGGAAAATATGAAAATATTTCCATGTTTGGGAATTTTCAATTTGTTTTAATAATCTATTTTTAATATTTCACTCGTAACATCAATGGAGTTAGGAGTTTTGAATTCTGAATGTTGATTTGAAAAATACCAGGAGGTACTAGTTGAGATACAAGACTCTTGACCTTTTAATAATCTATTTCATCATTTTCTATCTTTTCACTAAAAAAAAAAAATCTATTTCGCCATGTTTAACCTAACTCAATGAGGTGTCATTGTTTATACTATGGTTAATGACCTAGAAGATAAAAACAACAAAAATATTCATTTCTCTTCCATCTATTTTCTCTATTTCCCCTAACAACATCGGGCCACCAACTCCATTACGTATAACTCCAAAAAACCCCACCAACAATGGATACTTTTATCATTTTCTGTCAATTTAGGCGGAAATTTTTACAATTAGTTCAAGCTATAGGAAAGTAAAAAAATGCTCAAACTACATGGTAGTACTATTTAGTTTCCTCTTTTCTTTTCATTTGGGGGGGGGGGGGGGGGGGGGTGTCTGTTTTAACATCTTAATCGCAGAACGAACGTGTATAGAATTCCTTAGATAAGGAATGTTTCATTGGTCGGTGAATATTATTCATATTGTACGTAAGTCACTAAGAATCTCTTGGATCATGGGCTTCTTGGATCATGTAATTTGGATGGGTTTCATTCATATGCGTTGCTAATACCACGGTTCTATGAGATAGCAAGAATGTCAATTGTGAGCAAGGTTTTCAGACTCGGACCGTTCATTGAACCGTAAAAGGGAGAGATTCAAGATTTTTGAGATTAAACGAGGTCGAACCGTGATAATGTCATAATTAAATTAATAATTAATTAAAGCCTAAATATAGATATTAAATTTATAAAACTAAAAAAATTGACTAATATATCTATATATGTGAGGAAAATTTAATGATTTTCAAGCATATATTTAATAATTAAATAAGAAAGTTAATAAAATAAAATAATAACCATGAAAACATTAAAATTTATGATTAATTTTTGAAGTAAAGTTGAATATCTTTGAAGGATTTTAATTATAATTTTTTATTCCTTGTAAGAGATGGATAATTTAATTAAGTATAATAAAATTGTGTTAAGTTTTTTTTTTTTTTTTTTAATTGCTAAGGGGTTGGACCGCACGGTTCTTGACCGGTTCGTACGGTCCAACCCCGGTTTTAGGGGGTTCACGGAATTGCCACATATGTCCGGTTCTTTATGCTTAAAAAACTGATTTTCATCACGGTTCACGGTTTTCACAGTCCGACCACCCGATCCGGTCCGGTTCTAAGAACTATGATCGTGAGGGCAACCAATCCAATCTACATTTGTTAAAACAACACAAAAGATATTCTCCAACGAAATAATTAAACATGATAAACAACCCAGAGAGAAAGAAGTCTCAGTGACCAGAAGTAAGAAAAAAAAAAAAAAGGAAATATAAATTATTATCTACCTATATTTTTATTACTTATGCAAGAGGTTTCAATTTATTGGAAGAACACCACCGCACACCCTTAGTGTCAATGGTAAAGCCAAGGAGGGGGGGGGGTGTCACGACCCAAAACTAATACCCAAATTTGTAACCATGACCGGCATGTTAATATCAAGCTTAAACGTAATATTAACAAGAACCAACTAATCTTTTTAACAAAAGCTTTCCTCTTCATTTTCATTCTTATTTCTTTAATTTCTTGATATAATTTTTCTCACTTGATATTCAAAGTATCTACACTGTACTCAAGGTGTTAGGTTTTAGACCTCTTTACACAATATGTTTAAACTATTGTGATCAAAACAAATATAATGCGGAAAGTAAAGAACACAAAAATCTGATAACCCAAGAAAACCAAACCAGTAAAGAACCTGAGGAGGATTTAACATAGCTATCCTCAAGGTAAAAATAACTGCACTATAGAAAGAATTGAAGTTTACAATAAGATTTAGACCACTAACATCCTATTGCTACTACACGTAGAACTTACTGACACAACCATGTGCAAGTTCTGAGTCCACGAACTACTTCTTTCTTGGATCTACAGCAATCACAAGTTCTCCTACTTGTGACTTTGAGACTCGTCTCAAAGGTTTTGGATCTCCTTGAATGTTCTTTATGCAGCAACTAAAACAACCATCAAGTTCTTGATGTCTTGATCTTGATAGCTCTATGTGTGTGTTTGAAGGTACAAACTTCTCAGATCTCACAAAAGACTCAACACATAACTCAACGAAGACTTCTAAAACGTAGCTAGGGTTTTTCCTTTTTATACTAGGAGTGACACACTTAACCCTACACGTCATATGGGCTTAGGCTGCGTTTGAAAATACTGCAGAAAATTTCTAATCTGCGATTCTCGATCGATCGAGTCTATTTTTCAATTGATCGAGCCTTGCAGAATTTGAACAGTAATTTCTTGTAATTACTCGATTTCAAACTTACATTAAAAGAAACTTTGAGCAAGTCTAAACCCAAACTAAATGTTTTGATCATGGTTTGCCAACATATACAAAATGAAGTTCTAATACATTTAGTTCCTAAAGTCTTAGAGCCTAACACAAGGAATAATAAAATCCACCAATTATTCAAATTCCATACTTTCACATAATACATCTCTAAATTACACTAAAATATACAACTCCCATCAGAATATCCTAAAATACACAATACTACAGAGCTAAACATCAAACTGCCAAAATAGGGCCTATACTTTTAAAACTAAAACTAGCTTCTCCCAAATACTTAACTAAGGCTCCCTATACTCTAGAATAAAACCTATTGATTGAAAAAGTGGAAGGGGTGAGCTACGCAGCTCAATAAGGATAAGTTACACGAGAATTTAATAAAGATGCATGTAAATCAAAGTATTTTATTTTATGGATATTCAGATAGGAGAACATCTTTCCTTGCATAGTATTTTATATTATTCATAATAATAATTTATACAATTTTCATAGGAAAATAATTATTCTCCTTTTTCTTATCAAAATAATATTACAAAACCTTTTGAGACTAATTTTCTTTCATTTCTTACAAAGTCACCAAACTTAATATTAACTGTTTAAAATCATATATATTCTTATTATAAAATAATTATTTCCTTCATAGAGCCCATTTGTTTAGGTATTTAGATTACTCAAAACGGCAATTTGGCGAATTGCAATTTCGGGCATATGTTTGGTTGGGCGATATCTGCAAGATTGCGTTTTCAATTCCGCAGATTTTCGCAATTTTGAAAATGCAATTTTCCAGAGCTTTTTCAGCATTGTGCAATATGGAAGATTGGGTTGCCACTAATTGTTTTGGCTATCCCTTCCCCATATATATATATATATATATATATATATCATCAATCCTGGGTTCTCTCCTCATCAATTTCACAATATTTGCTTCTTTCTTCTTTGTTATTGCTCAATTGCTCTCTTTGATTATCATCGTTGGTCTTCATCACAATTCCCAGGTAAACATTCTCCATGACCCATCTCTGAAATTATTATATTGATTTGGGCTTTTGCTTGTTTGTTTAAATGACTGATTAAACTCAAAATATTAGAACTTACCTTGACTAAGGGATTTGTTGTTGCTATTGTTGTTGTTTCGTTACTGGTTGTGAAGTTTTTAAAACAATTTCAGATAGATGGGGTTGTTCAAAACCATTTGGATTCGATGGGATTAGTTTTTTCTTGTTGAATAGTATATGGGTTTGAAGAAAATTTCAAGTTGTTGTTGCTACTACTGTTTCTTTACTAGTTTTGAAGTTTTTTAAAAAAATTGAGATAGATGGGGTTGATCAAAAATTTCAGAAAATTTCAAGTTATTGCTTTGACGTGCTTTTGTAGTTAAGAGTGTATTACTCAAAACATTTGAAAATGCTTGATGTTGTTTGCTTTTCTATTATAATGTTAATCTGAGGTGCTTTATATTATAATATGTGCTTTTGCTTTGCAGTTAAAATTGTTTTTGCAGTTAAAGAGTGTATTACTCAAAACATTTGAAGATGCTTGATGTTGTTTGCTTTTCTATTATAATGCTGCCTTTTAAACTGAACCTATACTTAAGCTAAACTAATTATGCTACTAGTTCTTTTACTAATCTTGAACTAAAATGTATTGCTAGTTTATTATGTGTGAAATTGTATTATCTATAATAGAGTATTGTTTGTAAGAGCCTTAGAATTTTTACATATTTAGTTATATATACATTGAGGAGCTTATCTTAAACAAATGTGTATTTTAATTGATTGTTGGATTGAAAAACTGAATGAGTTGAACCCAAGCTTAGTGCTCTATGAAATCCTTCAACTAATTAGGCTTTGTTGTATTACTTAGAATTTGGCCTCTATAACAACGGAGTTTTTGTAGCTTCAGAAGTGTACCAAGTTCTTTTCTAGGAATTAATGCAACTCTTTGAAAGTGGATTTAATCATATTTTCTAAAAGGGTACACTAGAGCCTATGAATAAAAGATTTTTGACTGTACTAATGGAATTACCAAATTTGTTTTGTCTGATTTGGGCATTAGCCTTTCAAATTGATTTTACAATTTGAAAGGAATATATTCGATAAGTAAACTGAGCAAGGAATATTGTTTCATGAATTGACCTAAGTTTGTTTTCCTTTGTATGAGAGCTTTCTCATTTATAAGAGTAGGTCTCAGTTCAAGAGTCGCTTAGTTAATCAGACCTTTGCTGCTACACTTGGGCACTCCAACTAGTTTCTATGCATTTTAAGTCATGTGATTATTCATTGTTGCTTTGCTTTTGACACGTGTTTAATGTGTAATGGAAACAGGAATTCTTGGTACCATTTATTTTGATGTTGAATTATCACATTTAAACAACCAATTTTGGCCCTAATTTGAATGCTACTTCTTCTCTATTATGGGTCCGTTTGGATACAGCTTATTGTTACTGAAAACTGATTGTTGGTCAAAACACTATAGCAAAATAATTTTTAAATGTATGAATAGTATCGTGGGACCCATTTTTAATATTTTTAATGCGTGAACAGTGCATGAACAGTAAAAAAAAAAAAAAAAACTGAAAACGCAACGCCACTTTAAGTGAAACAAAGTGCTATCCAAACCGGCACTATATTTTCCAATTGGCAATTAACAGCATGTAAATTACACCTTAAATTAAAAGGATACAATTTATTAAATAACAATTTACTTGGAAAAAATAAATAAAAGTAAAGATGAGAGGAAGAATAATATGAGTCCCTTAACATGTGTGAATGAAAGTCTTCATACTTATGCAATCAATACAACTTTAAGTCTTTGTTCTATGATATGTGATGTGTTTATTTTTGAGACATTAGAATGAATGTCTATACTTGAAAAGAAGAGGTTTTTATTATTATTAGCAACGGTAAACATGTTTTCTATCCTTTGGAAGAATATAGTTATGTATCTTGGATATCTTATGGATCCACCAACTTATTCAAATTCTTTGGAGGTAATTTAGACGCCATGGACACCCATTTTATCTCTTTCCTCCTTGTATATCTTTCGAAATAATTAATTGGTCAATTATGGTGTGAACTCTTCTTATAAATTGATAGTCAATTACAGTATTTGGTTGAACATTATTATTAACAAATCTATATTTTGTTTAGATGGTTAAGAACAAGGAGACTTGAAATCTCAATACTAAACAATCCCAAAATAGCTCAAATGTTAGAGTTCAATGGTCATCAAGAGTAATGACTATCTTTTGTGAAGCTTGTGTGGATGAGGTATTTAAGGGTGATCGACCTAATACCCACTTTAGTAAAAAGGCTTGGACAAATATTATAGCAGCTTTTGAAAAGAAAACTGGAAAGGAATATCCTAGGGCGAAGTATAAGCATAAGTGGGATGGATTGAAGATAGATTGGGTACTTTGGAATAAGTTGAAGGAAAGTGAAACTAGATTGGGATGGGATGCAACCAAAGAAATAATATGCTGCAACTAATTAGTGGTGGGAGAGGAAGCTAATGGTATGTTTTATATAACCCATTGTATGCATGTTGTATTAGTAGATAAACCATGCTAATTTGAGTTATTAATGAAAATATTCAAAATGGTAGGAGTTACCCGAAGCTACAAAATTTCGAAAGAAAGGTTTGGAGAATGTTGACTTATTAGACATTATGTTTAAGGACGTTACAGCCACAGGAGATTTAGCATGGGCCCCCACTTCAAGTGTGTTACCTGATGATATTAAGTAGGGATGTCCAGATTAATCTGGTAACCCGACCCACCTAAAGAACCGACCGGATCCGACCCGAATCCGACCGACCTGACCACTCTGGCAGGTCGCCGATGGGTCTTCACCACCAGAAACTGATTATGGCAGGTCAGTTTTAGTTTCCCCCCCCCTAAAACCCGAAAAACTCGAACCGACCGAAAGATTTCCAGATTCTGGCCAAAATTTCCAAATTCCGGCGATAGTTTTCCAGAATCTGGCGAAGAGACCCAGATTTCGGCAAAATTTCCCTTAGATCTGGTGAGATTTTGACTAGATCTGACAGAATCTCATCAAATTCAATTAGATTTTTGCTAGATCTAGCGAAATCTCACCAAATTTAAGGGAAATATTGCCAAAATCTGGAAAACTATCGCCAAAGTTTTGGTTTCTTCACTAGATCTGTGTTTTTTTCACCATTTTCTTGCCATCTTCTCAAATCTAGGACTCCGACCGACCCGCCCGCCACCCATTGATGGTCTGAACCGCCCGACCTAATTACACCGGTGGGTCGGTGACGGGTGCATTTTTTTCTCACCCGATTCCAGTGGGTCGGTTCCAAGTTGGGCACAAACTCGACCCGAACCGACTCGTGGACAGCCCTAATCTTAAGACACCTGAGGAGGGATTAGGTGACACTTCTGTTGACTTATCTTCTCCAAACAATGATGATGATGTTCATGAAGATGAGACTCCTAACCTCACACAACCACCTAACCCAACACAAAACAAAGGAAAGAAACGAGCTTTACCATCATCCACACAAAGCAAAGGGAAGAAAGGGAGAACAACAATACAATTGACACAACAGCTTAGTCATATCTGTGATGTTGTGGAGTTAAGGAACTTAGCTTGTTCAGTGGAGCCAAGTAGTACCATTCGTAATTTCATGGAACATGTGCACCTTAGATAGCATTGAGAAGGGTTTCAAACTCTACCTCATGGTAACACGTATTTTTCAGAAACGAGAGAAGAGAGAGATGGTTATCATAATGGAAGAACCACATTTATAACTTCAGCTTTTGTAAGAGGAGGCAAGATTGTTAGGGGGACTCTACTTTAGCACTTAATTAGCAAGCGAAAAGTTTATAGGAAGACATTTGCTTTAAAATGTGTCCTTAGTGAGGTTTTTCATGGTTTATTGTTTTATCCTTTGAATAATGTGGCTATTAGGGTGTCTTAACTTGTTGGGATGTTTCATCAATTTCTTTAATGGTTATTATTTTTTAAATGGTTAAACTTTGTCTTTATTGTGATTTATCTAATTGTTTGTTATCATATTTTAGGTGTCATCCATATGGATTACAATGATTATATTGATAATAGTGATGATGATTATTCTTCTAATGAGGAAAATGATGACCATGATGTTGATGATGAATTATATGATCTTGTTGTTACTGGATGTCATGCAGCAGTGACATATTATATGAACTATATTGATAAACAACCTTGTATAGATTCTGAACAAACTGGCTATATGTGGTTGATGGATTGTTTTATAGGTAATGAAACAAAATGTCACGAAATGTTTAGAATGAAGCCGCATGTTTTCCTTCAATTTTGTAATGTTTTACAATATACATATGGAATTTGGCACACAAGGCATATTAGGCTTAAAGAGTCAGTAGGTATATGTTTGATGATACTTAGACAAGGAGCATGTAACAGGTTGGTTCAAGAAAGATTCCAACATTCTGGTGAGACTATACATAAACATTTTCATAGAATTCTGAAACACCTTAACATAATGTCCTACATTTAGTGTAGTTCCAAGACATATACAAAAGAATCCATTGTACATGCCACACTTTTTGGTATTCATTTCATATATTCTAATTTGTTTCTAATATTTGTTAGGATTATTTACTAAGTAACCAGATTCATATTATATTTTAGGACTGTATTGATGCCATTGATGGTACACATATTCAAGTTGTTGTTGGAGAGGACAAGAAAGCTCCATATTATAATAAAAAGGTTGTGCCATCGTTTAATATGATGTCAGCATACGATTTTGATTTACTTTTCACATTTGTTATGGTTGGATGGGAAGGTACAGCACATGATACAAGTATTTTCTTAGATGCTATCCATCAAGAATTTGTCAACTTTCCAAAACCACTACCAAGTATATAAAAATTTTATAAATTAAATATGTATGAAGGACATTATTTATGTACATCTTATATGTTTTTTTTTTCTTTTTCTTTCACTAGAAAAATATTATTTAGTTGATGTTGGATATCCTTTAAGGAAATGATATTTATCACCTTATAAAGGACAACCAATCACAACAATTCACATCAAGTTAAGTACAAAACACATTAAGACAAAACCATAAGCACAACATGGCATCATTTCTCTTAATCATCATCTTTATCTTTTCCATTTTCTTATTTTCTTATCTTCTCATCATTTTTCTTTTATTCTATCTCTTCCCATCTTCACCTTTATTCTCTCTTTTTCTTCTTTCTTTCATCTTTTTATTTATTATTTCATTCTCCTTTTTATATTCATCCCATTATCTTTTGTTTACTCATCTTCCGATTCCTCATTTTTCCATTTGAATATTTATCTTTCATTTCTTCTTTTCTCATCATCTCTTTTTTTTTTCAATTTTCTTTCCCATTTTCAGTTCTTTTCTCAAATGACTTCTAAAAAGTGCATCTTTCTCTTAGAGCATTAACAAGTATTCAGCAGGTAGTTCTCTTTTGCTCACTATGCATAAAAAGTTATTCTCATTTATATAAAAGCGTGAAGTTGATTCAAATCCTAAACAATTTTTTTTTTTTTTTTTGGATAGAACCTAAACAATTAATTTTAAATTGACCTAATGTATGATAGGAAACAAACACCCGGTGACTGATTTTGATCTTTAACACAATTCATCAAAAGGCCATTCATTCATCTTCTCAAAGTAGAAAAAATTGATAAGTACCAACGCTAACTTTTTTTTTTTTTTTTTTTTTTTGGGGTGATGAGTACCAACACTAAAACTTCTAAAGGAATTAACCACATAGTTAGACATAAATGAACTTCATTTATATCAAAGAAGCAAGTACCTACCAGACAAAACTTAAGGAGATAACATAAAATCAGTGAACAGTCTTCAGTACTCAAATTTCCACAATTATGCCTGGTAAACCATCAAAGAAATTTGAAATTTACAAGGTTAGGTTCCCCACATATAGGAAACGATGGATATAAATAATATATAGGAACATGTTATCTACTCACAAATTGAGTTTGCCAGGATATTGTCGTGGTGTTCTTGCACTACATAGTAGCGAGAAGGACTTGAATACAGGGACACACCAACTAAGCAAAGTAAACCCATATTTAGCTGAATATTTACTATCTAGAATCTGTTTTGAATCCACATCAAAGGAATCAAAACACCTATCCAACACTTGCGTGAGCATCAGAACAGAACCTTCCTTTAACAATAGTGCCTGAAAAAGAATGTTATTGTGAGTGAAATCCAATGCAGGTTTGTTGAAAAAAAAATGCATAGATAGTAAAAAAAATATAATGAGTGAAAAATAGAAAACCTTGCCACAGGGATGCTCCAATAAGCTAGCAAGAAAATCAAGTAATCTGTAAACCTGAATAAGAGAAAAAAGAATTACATCCAAGTGTTTCAGCATAGATAAACTGTAGACTGTAATAGTGACAGAAATGTTCACCTTGTAAGCATCTGTGTCTGATAGAGAAGATGGCTCAGAAACACAATCACGAATCCATGATAATATGGGTTGCAGAAGTAAAGAAGCATTGTCAGCATTTTGGCAAGCGATACGAATTATTAGAACTCGCAGCATGTCTTGAATGACCACCAATGCCTGTTTAAAAATAAGATCAGAGACACACAAGTAGCCCCATCCCAATCTTCCCTTATTAACAATGACAAAGAAGAAAGTGAGAACTAATCCAAGGGAATGACATACAGATATGGCATAATGTTGGATAATCTGGGCAAGTTTCTCAAGCTGAGGTGTTAATTGGCTAAGCAGTTTTTCAAGGTGTGCAGACTCCAGATACCAGTTGACCTGTCTCTCCTTCTGAGGTCCCAATAACGTCCCAATCGCTAATGTTCTAAAGGCACTCAACAAGGGCATTCCATTCTTCCAAAGCCAGATGCCTTCTTCGGGAAATAAATCATTCTAGCAATACAAAAGAGATTTAAGAAAGAAACTAGTCAACCATTGCAGTTCATGGATGTACATTAACATAATTTTATCAATGAAACAGGAAAAAACATATGAAACATAGCAGCTAATGACCAGATTCAGAATAGAAAACACCAAACATTCAAATTCATTTAGTCAACAAGACAACAATGTAAACAAACATTACTGGAGAAAAATCATTCCAAGTTTTGCAGTACTGACAATCATAACCTCAATGAAAGTCCTTGAGAATGGAAAACTTGCATACCAAAAGACACAGCAAACTGCAGGTTTCTTTTGGACCCAATGTCAGCAATGAGGCAGCATGAACACTAGCTAGCAGTGAATGGAAAAGGCCAGGAGTCCAACCATATACCGGCCAACATGCAAGTGCTGACACAATAAGATGGCACACAGCTCCAAAACCAAGTGCCGAAACAGGATAAGGAGATGATAAGTCTGCCGCACAAGCAGCTAGCTTTGGACTGCAATGACAAAAGTTATCTCTATTATAAACAGACAACATCACCAAAGCTACCAATTGCAAACAGAAGGAAATTCCCAATTACCTTACTTCTCGATGCAATTGTAAAAGGGCGTTCATTAGTTTTGTATTTCTATGCTGCTCCTTAGTTTCCTACAACAAAGGCAATGTAACAAACTCTATTCAAGCATAAATTTGATAATGGTGTATGTTGTAAAGGTCTTCATAATACAACAATCAAACAGAAGAAGACTGAAATGTATATAGGCCAAGCTAATTCTCATACAGCCAGCCATATAGGCATTAAGCAGTCTTGAAGTATGTGTCCTAAAGAAACTATGGGACACTGCTTCCAGTAAACCGTTTTATTAATGATTAGTTACAACAATTGGGGGAGGAGTGATTTGAGCCTTAGATGTCTCCATTGGAAACACTACGAGGTAACGGTTGAGCTACGAGGTTCTTGCAACCTCACAGTAAACCCTTACAACAAAGAGTGATAACAGACCAACAAACAAAAATATAAAAAGAAAAAAAGATACAAGAAGAATTCATGTCAACAACTACTAGCACTAAACAAGCATATTATTAATTACAAATACTCAAAAACTTTTTTTTTTTTTTAAATAAGTAACGTAAAAATATTATTAATAATAAAAAAGTGCCAAACCAAGTACATTGGAGATTTACTATGGGGGCACAAATCAGGAACCAAAAATACAACAATCAAGAAAAACAGGAAAAGAAGAACAAGAATAATGAGAAAAGACCACAATCCAATCATAGAGAGTGTGCAAGAAAAAAAACTTAATTTCTAGCAAAGAACGTTCACAACCCTCAAAGCTTTTAGCATTCCTTTTAGCACCAGATCAAGCAATGAGGCACTAATCTCCAAACATCTATGTTACGATGTCGTGCAAACTTTCCTTGCCAAGACTCAAACTCAAGAACTGTATGAGGCATAACCTAGTGAATACCAAACAAGCAAAAAACCAAAGACCACAACTCCCAAGCTATGAGGCAAAGTAGAAGATGATCCACAGACTCCCCACATCTCTTACACATATAGCACCAATCAAGCATCAACACACGTCTTTTACAAAGGCTGTCTGTTGTTAAGATCTTACCTAAGGAAGCAAACCAACCAGAGAAACCTACCCTTGGAGGACCTTCGATTGCCATATCATTCTCCAAGGGAAGGATACAAGAGTAGGAGAGTAGAAGGAACAATAATAATCTCTAATCTCAAAACCTCTACTCCTTGCTGGCTTCCAACAAACCTTATCTGGACCAAACCCCCACACAGTCAAAGAATAGTCCAACCCCATAAACCGATCAAAGGCTTCTTGTTCCCAATCTTGTGGTGGACAACGAAATTGCACATTCCAGTGAAACCTCCCAACAAACCAACCCGTAACTTCAACCACCAAGGAATCCTTTGACCTACTAAGACAATAAAGCTCCGGAAAAGCCTCTTGGAAAGTACAATCCCCACACCATACATGCTTCCAAAAAATAGAAGAATTCATGTCAACAACTACTCGTCCCAATCCAAGACATCCACCATACTACATGGTCTGGAAAAGAAAATATGTCTACCACATAAGCTAAATATACTGACAACAAAGCTTACTTACCCACATCTCAAGAATAGTACTTGACACTTGACAGCTACTGACCAAGCAACACCTCTACTTCTCAGTA
>NW_027069878.1:413265-423217 GCF_002906115.3 Quercus suber
AAAAATGAAGAACACGTTCTTCATGTTCTTCCAAAAAAAAGGAAAAAAAAATTAATTTAACTAATTTCTTTTCTTTAAAAAAAATAATTAGGTTATAACTTTTTATATTATTTTTATTTGAGGTGGCTTTTTTTCAAAAATTAAATTGCTGACGTGGCATTTTGAAATATTATTTTTATCTGATGTAGCTTTTTTTAATATTATTTTAATAGACACGTCAGCATTTACTGTTGGATCGTTTGCCACGTATGATATTTCTGTTAAATGAGTAACGGCAGGGACAAAAATGGAAGCGCTTTTCAGGATAGGGACTAAAAGCGGTAAAAATAAAATTTAGGGACTAAAATGGAATCGCCTGAAAATGTAGGGACTAAAATGTGCTTTTCGCCTTTTTCTTTTATTCTATCTCTTCCCATCTTCACCTTTATTCTCTCTTTTTCTTCTTTCTTTCATCTTTTTATTTATTATTTCATTCTCCTTTTTATATTCATCCCATTATCTTTTGTTTACTCATCTTCCGATTCCTCATTTTTCCATTTGAATATTTATCTTTCATTTCTTCTTTTCTCATCATCTCTTTTTTTTTTCAATTTTCTTTCCCATTTTCAGTTCTTTTCTCAAATGACTTCTAAAAAGTGCATCTTTCTCTTAGAGCATTAACAAGAAGGAGTTTATTAAACCATTGGCTCATTACATTTTTTTTTTCCATTTTTATTGGGGCAAATATTCATTTGAACAAATCATTCATTTTTCTTATTCTTTTTCTTTTTTTCTTTTATATTATTCACCTTTGGCCTTTGGTTGACTATCAATTCCTTAGAATTCCTAAAACCTCTAGATAAAGATCAAAGGTAGTTGAAAGAGACTCTAGACCAATGAAGTTTTAAACACAACACAAGTTTTAAGACAAAGGAATATTTATGAGCACAACAAGTTGGAAGAAACTCTAGACCAAAGAAATTTCAAACATGACAGAAATTTAGAGATAGTGGAGCACAACATGAGTTTAAAAATAAGATAATCTTGGATGAAAACTAGGAGCATTGATGCCGTATTTTGTTCGGCCTCGATAAGCATGCCAAATTTTCGATTCAAGCCCTAAAAAGTGAGAACAATGTTTCCAAAACTAAGAAAATAGGGAAATACACGAAGGAATCTTGTTTATCTAGACAAAATGATAGAAAAAAAACCATCCAAAATTTCACAATTCAAGCTGCCATTTTTGGCAAAGTTTGACCAACATTGACTAAACCCTAATTGGGATAGATCAAAACGTTGAATTTTTAATCCGACCATCCGATCAAGATAACATTTAACCATGTTAAATATCATGAAATTCACTTCAAAAAGACAGCTTATGGGCCAAAATCGGAGCTAAAACGGATAAAATATCAAAAAAATACCAAAACCCTGATTAAATGTATTATTTTCAGTTCAATGGCTGTTTTTGGGGCATTTTCGCATAATAAACTATAACAATCCAACTACAAATGGTGCAAAATTCCTGAACCAGATTGAAGTATGATGGGTTATCTACCTTCCATAAAGATATCCGTTTGAAGAAATATCTATTTTCTACCTTCCATAAAGCATGATGGGTTCTACCTTCCATCGAGATATCCATTTTCTACATTGCATCACCTCCCTTCCAAATGTGATTTCTCAATGACCGTAGCTTCAAATCATATGACATCAGATCCTACGGAAACTAGACATCCAGATCTTGTCAAGGACACCAACTTTGAAGAAATTCAAGCTTCCAAAAACCTCCAAACAAAAACCAAAAACAGGATTGAACAGAGGAAAAAGTCAAAAACCAAAAATGTGAAAGCGAATGGATGAGATTGGGTGATGTAGAGGTACCACAACGCCCTAACCACCCTTTATGGGCGCAAGGGAGTACGCCTCAGCTTTGGAGTGGCCCGTGGCGAAGGATGAAAAATGGAGTCGCCACCTAAATTAGGTTTAGGAACCATATTGGGTTTTTTGGGCTACTCACTTACATGCATAATTCTGTATACCAGATTATGGGTCCAAAGATCAGGTATGGCTTGGGAAGGTGTTAGGCACCCAAAACCACTCAGCTTGTAAGCCAGCCTCCATTATGTGTTGCTAAACCATATTTAGATAAAGAAATTATTAAAAGAGCCATAACCCTTAACCTAAACATACATCATGCATTTAAATAAAACAACACGCACAACATGTTAAAGATCACATCACAATATAAATGAAACGAACAAAACACAATCAAACAAAAATAAATTTTTTTAAAAAAAAAAAAAGGAAATGATAACAATTAAATAAAACTCACAAGGAAAAAATATTAAATAAACCAAACATGGCAAAAGACTCAAACAAACATGGAAAATAATTAAACACAATTAATTAACCTAAATCTAGTCAAACATAATTTAATAACATGTGAAAAAATTATTAAAATAATAAAATTTTTTTTTTTTTTTTTTTTTTTGGGGTGATGAGTACCAACACTAAAACTTCTAAAGGAATTAACCACATAGTTAGACATAAATGAACTTCATTTATATCAAAGAAGCAAGTACCTACCAGACAAAACTTAAGGAGGTAACATAAAATCAGTGAACAGTCTTCAGTACTCAAATTTCCACAATTATGCCTGGTAAACCATCAAAGAAATTTGAAATTTACAAGGTTAGGTTCCCCACATATAGGAAACGATGGATATAAATAATATATAGGAACATGTTATCTACTCACAAATTGAGTTTGCCAGGATATTGTCGTGGTGTTCTTGCACTACATAGTAGCGAGAAGGACTTGAATACAGGGACACACCAACTAAGCAAAGTAAACCCATATTTAGCTGAATATTTACTATCTAGAATCTGTTTTGAATCCACATCAAAGGAATCAAAACACCTATCCAACACTTGCGTGAGCATCAGAACAGCACCTTCCTTTAACAATAGTGCCTGAAAAAGAATGTTATTGTGAGTGAAATCCAATGCAGGTTTGTTGAAAAAAAAATGCATAGATAGTAAAAAAAATATAATGAGTGAAAAATAGAAAACCTTGCCACAGGGATGCTCCAATAAGCTAGCAAGAAAATCAAGTAATCTGTAAACCTGAATAAGAGAAAAAAGAATTACATCCAAGTGTTTCAGCATAGATAAACTGTAGACTGTAATAGTGACAGAAATGTTCACCTTGTAAGCATCTGTGTCTGATAGAGAAGATGGCTCAGAAACACAATCACGAATCCATGATAATATGGGTTGCAGAAGTAAAGAAGCATTGTCAGCATTTTGGCAAGCGATACGAATTATTAGAACTCGCAGCATGTCTTGAATGACCACCAATGCCTGTTTAAAAATAAGATCAGAGACACACAAGTAGCCCCATCCCAATCTTCCCTTATTAACAATGACAAAGAAGAAAGTGAGAACTAATCCAAGGGAATGACATACAGATATGGCATAATGTTGGATAATCTGGGCAAGTTTCTCAAGCTGAGGTGTTAATTGGCTAAGCAGTTTTTCAAGGTGTGCAGACTCCAGATACCAGTTGACCTGTCTCTCCTTCTGAGGTCCCAATAACGTCCCAATCGCTAATGTTCTAAAGGCACTCAACAAGGGCATTCCATTCTTCCAAAGCCAGATGCCTTCTTCGGGAAATAAATCATTCTAGCAATACAAAAGAGATTTAAGAAAGAAACTAGTCAACCATTGCAGTTCATGGATGTACGTTAACATAATTTTATCAATGAAACAGGAAAAAACATATGAAACATAGCAGCTAATGACCAGATTCAGAATAGAAAACACCAAACATTCAAATTCATTTAGTCAACAAGACAACAATGTAAACAAACATTACTGGAGAAAAATCATTCCAAGTTTTGCAGTACTGACAATCATAACCTCAATGAAAGTCCTTGAGAATGGAAAACTTGCATACCAAAAGACACAGCAAACTGCAGGTTTCTTTTGGACCCAATGTCAGCAATGAGGCAGCATGAACACTAGCTAGCAGTGAATGGAAAAGGCCAGGAGTCCAACCATATACCGGCCAACATGCAAGTGCTGACACAATAAGATGGCACACAGCTCCAAAACCAAGTGCCGAAACAGGATAAGGAGATGATAAGTCTGCCGCACAAGCAGCTAGCTTTGGACTGCAATGACAAAAGTTATCTCTATTATAAACAGACAACATCACCAAAGCTACCAATTGCAAACAGAAGGAAATTCCCAATTACCTTACTTCTCGATGCAATTGTAAAAGGGCGTTCATTAGTTTTGTATTTCTATGCTGCTCCTTAGTTTCCTACAACAAAGGCAATGTAACAAACTCTATTCAAGCATAAATTTGATAATGGTGTATGTTGTAAAGGTCTTCATAATACAACAATCAAACAGAAGAAGACTGAAATGTATATAGGCCAAGCTAATTCTCATACAGCCAGCCATATAGGCATTAAGCAGTCTTGAAGTATGTGTCCTAAAGAAACTATGGGACACTGCTTCCAGTAAACCGTTTTATTAATGATTAGTTACAACAATTGGGGGAGGAGTGATTTGAGCCTTAGATGTCTCCATTGGAAACACTACGAGGTAACGGTTGAGCTACGAGGTTCTTGCAACCTCACAGTAAACCCTTACAACAAAGAGTGATAACAGACCAACAAACAAAAATATAAAAAGAAAAAAAGATACAAGAAGAATTCATGTCAACAACTACTAGCACTAAACAAGCATATTATTAATTACAAATACTCAAAAACTTTTTTTTTTTTTTAAATAAGTAACGTAAAAATATTATTAATAATAAAAAAGTGTCAAACCAAGTACATTGGAGATTTACTATGGGGGCACAAATCAGGAACCAAAAATACAACAATCAAGAAAAACAGGAAAAGAAGAACAAGAATAATGAGAAAAGACCACAATCCAATCATAGAGAGTGTGCAAGAAAAAAAACTTAATTTCTAGCAAAGAACGTTCACAACCCTCAAAGCTTTTAGCATTCCTTTTAGCACCAGATCAAGCAATGAGGCACTAATCTCCAAACATCTATGTTACGATGTCGTGCAAACTTTCCTTGCCAAGACTCAAACTCAAGAACTGTATGAGGCATAACCTAGTGAATACCAAACAAGCAAAAAACCAAAGACCACAACTCCCAAGCTATGAGGCAAAGTAGAAGATGATCCACAGACTCCCCACATCTCTTACACATATAGCACCAATCAAGCATCAACACACGTCTTTTACAAAGGCTGTCTGTTGTTAAGATCTTACCTAAGGAAGCAAACCAACCAGAGAAACCTACCCTTGGAGGACCTTCGATTGCCATATCATTCTCCAAGGGAAGGATACAAGAGTAGGAGAGTAGAAGGAACAATAATAATCTCTAATCTCAAAACCTCTACTCCTTGCTGGCTTCCAACAAACCTTATCTGGACCAAACCCCCACACAGTCAAAGAATAGTCCAACCCCATAAACCGATCAAAGGCTTCTTGTTCCCAATCTTGTGGTGGACAACGAAATTGCACATTCCAGTGAAACCTCCCAACAAACCAACCCGTAACTTCAACCACCAAGGAATCCTTTGACCTACTAAGACAATAAAGCTCCGGAAAAGCCTCTTGGAAAGTACAATCCCCACACCATACATGCTTCCAAAAAATAGAAGAATTCATGTCAACAACTACTCGTCCCAATCCAAGACATCCACCATACTACATGGTCTGGAAAAGAAAAAATGTCTACCACATAAGCTAAATATACTGACAACAAAGCTTACTTACCCACATCTCAAGAATAGTACTTGACACTTGACAGCTACTGACCAAGCAACACCTCTACTTCTCAGTATGAGACTACAACAAATCAACTGGCCAGCATCTCAACGGGACTATAATGCCATCAGTCATCCATTTCTAGCAAAGATTGTTGCCCAAAAAAATTTTCTAGCAGACATTGTAAAAAATTTACCTGCTTCTCTGAAGCAATCCCAAAGCTGAAACCCTAGAGAGTCTCAGATGAGAAAAGTTTAGCCCAAGTGTATGCATGTGGATTGTGGACTAAAGTTTGCTTGATGACTAGCTTTTTAAGGAATAATGTCATTAAAAAGCACAAAAAAAGGGGAGAAACCCTGGTACACAGGGATTATACAAAGGAAGAACCAAAAAAGGGAAATAAAAAGAATAAGAAAAGATACAGAGAAGAAATTGACGAAAATCTGAAGAATCCAAGAACTCTAGCAAGTATGATGCAGAAAATGTAAGAGGCCAAAGTCCACTCATGTGAAGTCATCAAAAATAGAACTTTAGCTTCATTAAATGTAACTCATTCCTCTCAAAAAAAAATGAGCATTCCTTTCTCCCCAAATACACCAAATTAAGCACAATTTTCCATGCTTCGCCATTCCTTCTCTTGCCATATTGTCCTTTCCAACAAAGATAATAAGTCCATCATGGAACTAGGCATCACCCACAAAACACCAAGCAAAGAAAATACTAGAGAATAATGTTGGTAAAAGCGCAGGGCACATTTAAGCAAAATGGTCTCCTAGAACCTAGGCCCAAATTGCAAGCACGTGCATGATTGAAGTGAAGTGCACAATTTTTTTTTTTAAAATGTAATAATTTAGAAATTAATTATTAATGGACCATATAACAATCAAGTGATCAATTAATCATATAAAATTGAAATATAACATCTAATATGATTCTCAAGCTTTAAAAATATAAACAACCATCGTTTTTTTTGCAGTGAGTTTACTATCGTAAACTTATTGTACTTTTCTTATCAATAAAGTTTTTATTACCTATCAAAAAAATACATATAAACAACCATGATAGTCATGATCAAAATGAAGATATCATCTACGTGGTTAAATCACAATATACCTAAAAGGCAAAGGCCGAAAAGCCCTAGAATGTTAAGCAGTGACTTTTATACCTAACAAAATCAATGCAAGCAATCCTAGAAATATATAATCATCATCCTCATTAAGCATAGGACTATTATCATTTCCATCACAAGATTTGTAATGCTCATCATCTAATTCATCCAAATTATTAGTCTCACTTATGAGGAGTATCTCATGAACTAGAACTTGAACTTGTCACCTCCCTAGTGACCTCATTCTCGCTTGACAGCTTGAGTCTCCTTCAGTGAGGATGATTGGTATGTGAAGTGTGGTCCTGAATGGATTTTTACTTCCTAGATTTGTAAGAGGTCGGAGGGGTGGTTTAAGGTGTATGATATCATACCATAAAATTGACAATTGAATAACAAAACCATGGTGCATATCAACAACATTAAGATCTGACAGCTACATTTCACATTTGGTTTATCTTTTAAATATTATAAAAATAGAAAATAGAAAAAGGGGCTCCAAAAAGCACCCCTAGGGCACAATTTTGCAAACGCGTCTTGCTTTGGAGGCACAAAGCATTAAACTTCTGGCACTTTGCGCTTAAGCATACTTTTACCAACACTTGCAGAGCCCACAGTTCCCAAACTACCGCACAATGAAGCAAGAGATGATCCTCTAACTCTCCATGATTTTTAAACATATGACACCAATCCATGAGAATTAGACATTCCTCGACTGACTTATTGTGTTTCTAGGTGTCAGATTCACATAATCCCTAAATCTCAAGACACAGGGATAGCTTCATTACCAAATTGTTAAATATTTTTTAATCTAGTCTCCACCTTTAAGGCCATAATGAAATGCAGTTTCTACTTAACATGGCTTTGAAATTATCCATCTCATAAGGGAGGAGATTTAACTGTATCACAAGGTTGTATGTGTATAAGGAATCGCTAATCAATAAATTGTCAACGTACAAGGAATCTGTCCAACCTTTGATGGAGACTTTTGTGTTAGATGTCTCCAACAGTAGTAGTGTCATACAAAGATCCAGTACACCAAATCACTAGTCTCAAGTCCAGCACAGATGCTTCACATGTTTGAAGTGGCAATTGTCAAAAATTACCCCACAGAGATCCAGTAGCAGCATTATACTGAATTTCCAAAATTTTCAAACAGATTGCTCTTGCATGCATTATAAAAATGAATCTGCTGATAATTGACTTTTTCAAAATATGAAAAGAATTAAAAAAATATATATCAGAGACACTAATAAACAAGTACTTCAAAATTTATGACAGCTCAAACATCTATAAGAGTTTCTCATTACGCTTCTTGCATCAAGCATAAGTTTTTGTTTTTCCTTTTTCCTTTTTTGGTAAGTGCAAAAATTTTCTTTTAACGCACTGTTTGTTTCAATGTAAAATATTTTACACATTTTACCATGTTTGTTTTTGTGGGTGGTTGGGGTTCTGATGTGGATATTTGGGTTTGTGGATTTCTTTTTTGGCATTCTGATTTGGATTTCTGGGTGGTTGGTGTAATAGATTTGGTCAGATTTGTGCCAACTTGGTGGTGATTGTGGTGGTTGGTGGTGGCTGAATTGTGTTTGCATTATCAAGTGTGGCTGGGTTTGTGGTGGTTGGGTTGTGCTTGCATTTTCAAGTGTTTAAGTCATCCAAACACTTGAAAAAACTCACTGAAAATATTTTACATGCAAATATTTTACTCCAAAACAAATGGAGCGTAAATATGAAGGCTATTCAAACAAATTAGTACAAAATTAGGAGGCTAGATCTTCAAAGGCATACCTGTAATTTCTGCAAAAGGTTGATCAGCAATACCAAAGAAGGAACCAAGAGATCAACTAAGCTCTGCTCACGGTTACGTTCTAATAGTAAATCTGAAGTAGAATTGCATTCTGTACCCTCATCAACAAGGTAATCTGTTCAAGAGAAAATAGGACAAATGTTTCAAACATGAGAAGGGAGGATGGTCATCAAACACAGGAGAAATTTTTTTTATTAAAACCACAAAATGCATATGATAGTACAATGTCATCAGCCAGTTTAATTGTGAATAAATTTTTATTAGTGTCATTATCACATGAGGCTGGGAATTCTATTGTTGTGCTGGCATTAAACATAAGGTTGGTTTTTCTAGGCCACATGATTCCATGCCTGAAAGGATGAGTTTGCTAGGATTAGCATGTTAGAGAGCAATCATGGGCCTTCCTAATCTGTGGGGAATCTAAAATTGCTCACTATTTTCGTGCTAGGACTATTTTTACCACTGTATTGGGCATATGCAAGGCCATGGAGAAGATGCCTGATATATATATATATATATTATAAAAAGGCCAGTGAAGAATGGAGGGTTAGGCATCCGGTGCTTGAGAAGGTTTAATTCTGCATTGTTAGCCAAATGGTTGTGGCGTTATGGTTGGGAGAATGATGCCCTTTGGAGAAGGGTCATTGGGGCGAAGTATGGGAATGAGTGGGGTGGTTGGCACACAAAATTTGTGTCGGGGGCTTATGGTGTGTGTTTGTGGAAGTGCATTAGAAGTGGCTGGTTGATTTTTTCCGAGTGCCTTTGGTATGATGTGGGTGATGGTACTCGTGTGAAGTTTTGGGATGATGTGTGGTGTAGGGATCGTCCTCTTAAGGAGGAGTTCCCAGACTTATATAATATTAGTAGGACAAGGGAGGCGTCGGTCTCTGAGGTTGTGTGTTTCGCAAATGGGAGAGTTTCTTGGGACATTCAATTCCATCGCTTAGTGAACGATCAAGAGTCACTTTCTTTGGATTCGTTTTTGGTCTTGATTTATTCCGCAAAGGTCCGGGGTGTTGGTCCTGACAAACTTTGTTGGAAGCTTGCCTGCAACCGAGGTTTCAAGGTGAGTGGGTATTATCATTTTCTATCCCCATCTACAGTATTTCCCTTTCCTTGGAAAATGGTGTGGCAATCGAAGGTTCCTCCTCGGGTTGCCTTTTTCTCTTGGACTGCGGCTTTAGGCAAGATTTTAACTATTGATAATCTACGGAAGAGACACTTTGTTGTTCTTGAGTGGTGCTTTATGTGCAA